>NW_027468680.1:30051637-30136637 GCF_046254945.1 Alosa pseudoharengus
GTATAGCGCGCTTCCATCTCATTATATGAGATTTACGCTGAAAGATAGTTGCCAAAATGTAAATTTGCGCAGCAACAATGTACATATGTTTACTACAGTTTGTGGATATTACCCTGACTGAGATATTCTTCTGTTAAAATGGAAATTAAAGTAATGTTTTTCAAAGTTAAGTTTGCACGACAGCAATAATGTGCACTCATGTTACATGGGTATTATTTTTTGACTAAGGTATTCTGCTTTTATCATATAGTACATTTCTATATGTAAAATCATAACAGACTGCTCTGTTCTTTTTTTTGTCGTTAAGCCCGTGTTTGGATAAGCCTAGTGCGTATGGCTGATGCGCACATTTTATTTTATTTTTTGAGTCACATCCAGGGATAGTGGGGGTCACCAGTCTCTGGCACGGTTATTTTGGGGGTCGCGGGTGGAAAAGTTTGGGAACCCCTGCACTAGGCCATAAGGTTTTCCATGAATAATTCAAGCTACTCACCCCCCCCCCCTCAGACACCCCCCAAAAAGTTTAGAAACATCAGAAAGATAAACCATCAGTCAACTTTGCCTCTGTCTGTATTGCTGGCATGGCAGTATTTTTTCTCAGTCACGTGTACCACGCACTAACCCCCACCCCCACCCACACTATCCCAATTCCAAAAGCTCCACAGTGCTTTACCTCATGAATTGAGGGGGACCCGAGGTGAACACGGTTCTGCTGTTCTCTAAGCCAGCCAAACGAAAAGCACAGACAGAGAGGCACACACAGATCTGAACTGGAGTCTGCCGATCCGGTCGGATACGGTACACTGAAGGGGACAAACAAAACAAGCTGACAGACAGTCCTTTCCAAAATGCTCTCAAGCACACACAGGAGGAAAGAGATCAATCGTAACCCATCCTCCTCTGTTGCTTTAAAGAAACAGCCACAGTTTTGAAGGAGACCAGGCACATGCCGGTGACATCTGTCACGTGTGGCGCAGGTGACCTCTGTCTGGTCACGCTAGTCACACTCACACACACACACACACTCACACACACAGGTGAAGTTCGGCACTCTTACCCTGACATTTTGACAACCTTGCCTCGCTATCTGTCCGAGTCCATGCCCTCTTAAACCCCCCCCCCCCCCCCCCCCTTGCAGTGCCCCATCGTAATCTCTGCCATCTCTCCCATGTTTGACCGGGACACTGTTCTTTTTCTCGCGGACATGGCTAGGGAGTTATCAGCCTTCCTCAGCTGTGCAGTGGCCAGACCCAGCTTTATCTCATGGGCACACAGTCCTGACGGCCACAGAGGGTTCCGCCATGCTGTCAGGACAAGAGCTGACCGCCGAGGCAGACCATCACATGTCCGAACTGACGGGCAGTGGGGTGGGCACATGCTGGCTGTCATGCGACTCGGCCGGAGCCTATCCCGGTCGAACTGCAGGGGTGATCCCAGGGGCGGACTGGGACCAAAAATCGGCCCTGGCATATTTGGCCCAAGCGGCCCTCAAATCGGTCGGGCACACCTAATTAAATACAAAATCTTTGCATTACCCTTAAATATGCATATATTTTCAACTGCACTGAAAGTGATGTAGGCCTCATTGGCTATCACTCTGACTGATCAGAGGTAGCCATGGAGCACATGATCTCCATATTCAAGTAGGCTATACAAGCAATTATTAAAAAGTTTCTGCTTGAATTCACATCATTTCAAATTATTCAATAGGCTAAATTTAAACTATACAATGCTCAACTGACAGCAGCACCAAACAGTTACTGAAGCCTATGTGTAAGGAGATAAATTTCCTAGATTGTCGTAGACATTAATCACTGTAGGACAACTGAAATAAACAGGGCTGTTGCTGGAAATATTTTATTCCTTTAGGCTATATACCTACCTACATTGCTGGTACATTTTGGAACAGTATTTCTACATTAACTAATTATCTTTAATGTCTTCCAGTAGCCTATCGTATAGGTCACTGTATATATAGCTTAGTTGGCTTGTGCATGAATATGACTTGATGTTTTGTAGCCTACATTTCCGTCAGTCTACAGTCTTTTAGCCCATCTTTATCATGATAGTCTAGTCGTGATCCCCATAGGCCCAATAGTAAACCCAGAAATGTTGAGTACCCTAAAGTTTTATTGCATCATCTATAGGCCTAGTGGGTGGAATTGAACTTGGTTGCCTAAAGTTGCACTTTGGGCAATTTGCATAATTAGCATAAATAGGCAATTAAGGCGAGGCAGTACAGGTGAATAGGGTAAGTGAGTAGGGTACCAGATTTACAGTCGCAGCAAAAAGCCTCCTAAGCTTAAAAAGCTTCCTCCAACAAATGACAACCTGATGCTGCACATACTGCATGCTCATCTTCAGGTCATGTTGTGGAAGGCTGCAGGTCAGAGAGAGCCTCCTGCAGAGGCCAGAGACATCACACAGTTTGGGTGGGAGGTTGCTAGTGAAGGGGCTGTCATGCCCGCTCTTGCCATTCAGGCAGTGGCTCCAGTAAATTTGCTTGATGTCACCAGCTGTAGCTGCAGGACATTGAAAGCCTGCAGCAAAGGAAACTGCAGCTGCCATGCTGCAAGTCTCAGTTGCACTGACTATTGCAAGTGTGAAGGGGGTGAGGTCCACTGCTTTAACCCATTCACAATACATTCAGATAAAGATCAAGAAGATGATGAGACTGAAGGGAATGAGGAAAGAAATGATGAAGATGGTGAAGGCTATTGAGTGGGATTGTGTGGTTGTTGTTAAATATGTGTGTGTGAGTGTGTGTGTGCATACTGTATATAGTTATATAGTTTACAGTGTGTGTGTGTGTGTGTGTGTGCGTGCATGCGCGTTGCATGTTGTATATAGTTCTTGTATATAGTTCTTGTGCATTTGTGTACGTGTGCATGCTGGATATAGTTATTTTGCATATTGTATAGTTCTTGTGGGTTTGTGTGTGTGCATGCTGTTATATAGTTATTACCTCCGCTAAGGAGGTTATGTTTTCATCAGGGTTTGTTTGTCTGTTTGTTTCTTTGTTTGTCTGTGTGTCTGTTCATCTGTTTGTTCGCAAGATAACTCAAAAAGTTTGGGAGTGATCCGGATCACCGTCTGGATCCAGGAGGCGGTTATGTTTTCGCTTGGCAGAGGTCTGCACTCTCGGAGTGCTTTTCTAGTTTTGCATGGCACACTTAATTTCTTAATCTGTCTGTCCATAGGTCAACACTGCCTCCTTACCAAGTTTCTTAAAGGTTTTCACCAACTCACCCAACCAAGTACTCGTGTTTACCTTGGAAAAACAATTTTGAGCCTGGCTTTATCACACTATCTGCTTTTGTGTGTATGCAAATTAGAGCATTTTTAATGAGATAGGGCCTCATTTGCATATGTAAACATTAAATTATAAAAAACCTGCAATACATTTTTTTCTCATCTTAACATAAGTAATCAACTCAGAAAGTTTCATGGTGATATCTATTATTTAAAAATGTTTACCCTATTCACCTGTACTGCCTCGCCTTAATTGCCTAATTATGCTAATTATGCAAATTGCCCAAAGTGCAACTTTAGGCAACCAAGTTGAATTCCACCCACTAGGCCTATAGATGACATTTCTGCAATAAAACTTTAAGGTACTCAACATTTCTGGGTTCATGAAATCACGACTAGACTATGATAACCCTTTCAAGATAGAACCCTTTCGATGCTCTACTTTGAGAGACCAACCATGCCATCGATGTTGAATTTTGGGCGTCTGACGGAAACTGATCAATCTGACCAACAATTAATATTGATTTGACACTCTTTTGCTGTCCGGGTTTGCAAATCGTTCATTTAGAACATTTAAGTTGCGCTATTTGTTATTATAATCACAGCACGGCCTTACTATGTTATCATTACCATTACATTATCGCAATTAATAAGTCATCATAATCATCATCGTCAGCATGGCATGTCACACTTAGCCTACCTGCTCCAACACTGAGTTCTTATCATGTAGCCTCAACTAGGCTCCACCACTTGCTCACTGTCCCTCTGCTCTGTATGCTTGCTTACATCCTCGTTCAAACTCAACGAACTTCAACATGTTGCTGACATATGCTAGCCTACTTGCAATATTGAATTTTTGAATTTCTACATTGGTGTTACTTTTTCACTATTGTCACAAGGCTCCCGCCACAATTTCGTGTAGGCAACTTCGATTAACTTTTGATGGCTCACAGAATCCTGGCTCTGAGCCAAAATGCGAGGGGTGGGGCCTGACGTGAGCTGTTATTGGATCAGTCGAGTGTCAATATGGAAATGTAACCAATGCGGCCCGCTGATTGTCCTTCCTTTGGGCCGGTCGTTGGCCAAAATTATTTAAATATATAGGCCTATAGCCTATTCTATCGGCCCAAAAGGTGCGTCGGCCCACCGGGAAAATGCCCGGTATGCCAGATGGCCAGTCCGCCAATGGGTGATCCTCACAAGGCTGTCAGTCAGCTAAAGGATGACCGGATGAAGGACCCAGGAGCCAGAACACAAGTGGTCCAACACACGTGGCGAGTCTTCATAAACAAATCAAATACTGGATTATTCAACTCATACAGTTGGTTAATCTTACCATTCATCGGGTGTAAACACTATTTGGGTTTAACGATGAAGTGGTGCATGTAGAGCATGATGATGATGATGATGATGATAATGATGATGATGATGATGGTGGTGATGATGATGGTGGTGGTGATAAAGAAGATAAGATAAGTGAAAACCGGTGGTTTAGTGAACCGTTTAGAAAACCGGTGGCCTAGTGGTTTCATTCCCATCGGAGAGCAGTTTATGTGTCAAATCCAGACAGAGTTTTCAAAAAAAAAAATGAAACCATATCAGTAAACTTATCAACAACATCAGACAACCCTATTCATTGCGTTGGGAACAAAACCATTAGGGCGTGATGAGATTACTTTCCCTCCCTATGTAGCAAGGATGATGATGAAGATGGTGATGAAGATGACAGTGATAATGTTGAGAATGATGAAGATGACCAAGATTTTTTAAAAAATTGTAAAGCGACCTTAGGTGTCTTGAAAGGTGCTTTATAAATAAAATGCATCATCACTAATGTATTATCACAATCACTAAAGGAAAATGTTGCTGATCAAGGGGAGAATCTAAAAGACACACACACACACACACGAAAACACACACGCACACGCACGAAAACACACACACACACGCACACGCACACGCACACACACACACACACACACATTATACACACACACACACACACACACGGCTCATCTTAAATACACAACCTACTTTTCTCCCACTTACTGTATGCACACACTGTGCCATTATTCAGTGCTGTCTTGGGAGCTGCTGCTGGTTCAGTTGGCAGCCGTCCCAGCCAGGCAAGGTAAGATGTTGCCCAGTGTTTAAATTAATTGAATATTTCACAGCTTCATTACTATGGTGAGGTGACTTCTATTTTTAGACTGGATTGATGCCTTGGCTCAGCATCACTCACATCTCTGCAGATCCTGCTGACTCTCAGCGCAGCGCAGGGAAGGCATAATAAGGAGTCCTGAAATAAAATATCAATGAGGAGACCCACAGAAAACAGAGAGAGAGAGTGAGGGAGGGAGAGAGAGAGTGAAAGAGAGCTAAGCAGGAGAAAGGTGCAGCTGTGGCTGTCGCCGCTGTTCCCTTTCTGTGAATGGAATGTAAATAGGCTGTTTAAGGAATATACCTACTCAGCCAAACCCACACTCTCAGGCACACACGTTCACAACACACACACATCCTTGAGCTCAGCTCTTCCATATGCCCCAGGGCACGTGAGGAAGGGGATGCTTCAGAAGCCAGTAAGCTAAGAGGCAGCAGACTTCAACCGAATGCCTGAGACACCAAAGGAATGAAAATAAACCGTGAAGACAGAAAAGAAAAGAGAAAAAACATGTTAGTGTAGACAGAGTGAGGTTGAGTGTTAGAAAGCCAGTTCAACATTGTTGATAAATTACACTTAAAAGACTTCTTAAGATGATGAGTGGAATAGACCTTGTGTTGACACCCCAATCCAAACAAGCTTTTGTTATCACGTCTAGCTTTGAGGCCAGAGGTCAACCAAACATCATCCCTAAGTTTTTTCGCTGTGCTGAGTGAAGTATGGCGTCCAACTGCTCTCGTTTTGTGATTAAAAATACACGTCGATGCACCCAGGTAACATGGAAGTGGAAAGCTTTTTAGAAAACTCACCAGGCGCCGATTCAACCAACGATGAGAACATTAATTTCTCCTGACATCTCCAGCTCATACGGACATTTCAAAAGTGACAGCCATGTCAGCCAGCTTCCTGCCTTCCCCCATGCCCCCAACGTGCTCTTTTCAGCCTCTCATATCAGAGTCAACAGGAAGCCTTCATTAAATCACTCCTAAATGAAACCCTCGCTAACATGGAAGTGCATGAGTGAGGATGCTGGAACGGTAAACCGGAGTCATGGCTGAGTGGAGATGGGTGTGTGAGATAAGCAGTTTGAGCTACTGTGCTGGTTCTCCAAAAACGCTACTCTGTGAGCCACTTCAAAAAGGTCATTTTGAAGTGGTCCGTCCTGGTGAAACCACTATGCATAGATGTGTGTGGATATCAAACCTAGCTGAACATAACGATTTATATGTTCTTTCTGTCTTGACAGTCGAATTAAAGACATTCAAACATACTTATTAGCTTCTTCTTTCTGTATTCTGTTTTTTCTTCCTCTAACAATCCAGTGAGACACTATAATCACTGTGCAAATACTGATTTTCTATGTGCATCTATTTTGAACAAACCTATATTGAAGAGATAGTTTATTTGATTTGTGAGGCTTGCAGTTACAGTGAGATGTGGTTTTGATGCTTACAGCTTTATGAGTTCCAGCTGGCCTGAGGTATCTTATCGTAGGCCAAGCAGACTGGTCTGACAATGTCTGCTCACCACAGACAAACAACAAACAGAAAGAACAAGCCACCATAAAAAGCAAATAAATATTTAACTGTTCTTTAAAACTTTTGTTTGGCTGGATTCTCGTAAGTGATGTCTAGACCAGCACCTTAAAGGTATCAGCTCTGTTTGATATCCACACAATTGTGTTAATCAAGGGATGCCCAACACCTTTATTGCTTTTAGTATTAGGCCTACTAGTGGAATAATACAGAAGTCTAGCCTGACGTAGCCATACTTCGTATTTTATTCAGAATTTGAGTCTGGAACTGAAGCATTGGGGCGTAATTATGGGTTGTGTGTTTCAACCATTACAGGGGGTAAAATGCCTCTGCACACAATTGGACAGACCTAACCAATCAGAGCAACAAAATAGCTTACCTGTGAATCCTGCAGAACACTGTCAGAACATCCTTCTTCTCGACAAATGCCTTGTCTCTGTTTTCTGTTCATTTTTTAAAGTTATGGTGCCAGCAATATCTTGTACAACAGACACGTTAGCGATATAAACATGTAGCTTCTCTAAGGACAAGCTTTTTGCTGTAAACAAATTTGTCACACCGTACAACCCCTCTTCTCTCCCTCCCTCTCTCTCTCTCAACTCTCCCTCCTACCTCTTCTCTGTCTTGACGTTCAGCTCCCTCTTCTTTCCCTTTTTCTCTCAACTCTCCCTCTCTTGCCTTTTCTCTCTAGTATAACACTATAGTACCATTGATATACTTATTAATACTAACCATCATGACAATAATACTAACCAACTCTAACGTTACAGTATATCTCTCTTTCTTCCCCCTTACCTCACTTGTGAGGTAAACCATTACCAGTCATCAGCCATCCTTGTGTTTGGCCCTCATCGCACCTGAAGTCCCATCCCTATGACTGCCCTACCATCGCCTGTTGCTGTCCCCTTGCCCGGACTCCTGGCCCGCGCAGTCTAGTAACCCACTACTTGCCCTACGACAACTCCTAATCCCTATGAGCAATTAATTCCCTACACTGGACTATTTGAACTTTCTGACACTAAATAGGATTCATGCATTATCATACTGGATATGTAACCATCATTCCTCTTTGTAACATACCTCAGTTGGCTTTAAACACCATGTTCTATTCTCTACACCTATAACTAAACTTTCATTTATCATGTATACAGACCTTACTGCCCTGTAACTGACCCTAGGCAGATGGGTCAGGCCCTTGAGTCGTGGATCTGCTTGAGGTTTCTTCCTATACTGTATGTATCTCCAGTTTTTCCTCACCCCTGTTACTTATGGGCTCTCTCTGAATGTTTTAACACTGTAAAGCGCCTTGTAAGACATGTAATGATTTGGCGCTCTATAAGTGAAATAAAATAAAATTCAAATGAAATTCAAATTCAATCAATAGGCACATTGCTCATCTGTCCATCATTGTATAAAGCCCGCCCGGACAATTCTATTGGTCTCCACAGTTCTCAAGCTTTCATAGAGGCTTGTCAATGGAACAAGTCCAGACTGAACTTCCCAACCTCAAATGTTGTGAGCGGGGCTAAGTTCGGGCTGGCTTTCCAGGCCAACAAAAGTCATGAAAAGAAGCACAACATTGGGAAGGTTTATTCAAAGTCAGGGAAACTTAGTGTTATAGACTGACTGTTAGTTAGACTGAAGTGGGGTGAGCAGGGAGAGATGGAGGACATGCAGAGCAAAGGTGACCCAGCGGTAGGTATGAGAACCCCTTACTTAATGTTAATGTGAAGGCACAGACTTGTGTTGTATTGGACTGGTGTTAACATGCCTGTTTGAGAGGCTTTTTGTAACAAACACCAGAGGTGGTCCTTTCGATGGTGCTTTGAGAAGGTGGCGTCAAGGAGTTCTCCTCTGTTCATGCCCGGTCATCAAAGTGAATAAGTTGTGTGCGGTATTGATTCCCCCAGCCCTGGCATGTCATACGCTGGCACAGACACAGGGCGCATGAACCAGCTCTGCACTCCAGTGTAAGTGATCGTCTCTCTCCCGGGACGCTTTGGGTGGGCTTCAAGGAGACGTCCCACTGAGTTTTTCTGTCTTAATTTAGCTCATCCTCTCCCTATCCCCCAATCTGAACAGCGGGGCCCACATCTCTGCATGATAAAAATAGCAGGCAAAAGGAAAGTCAGGACAAGGAAAAAGTTCCAGCTTCTAAGCAAAACAAAGAAGTGTGGTTGTTTGTGGGCTTTGTTATGATGGGAACTGTGACCGCTTGTACCCAAATAAACCAGAACAGCATGAATACAGGAGTTGTTGTCATGCTGAAGTAAACAAGTGCTACATCTGTGCTTTTTTGCCTCTTGATTACTCAACCTGGTTGCCTTGGGGAACAGAGATTTCTCTTACCAGCTCTATAGCCAGATCCTAGCTGCACCAATTCAATTACAATACAATTCAATAAAGTGGTAGTGCAAGGGAAAAAAAAACAAAGAAAGCGTGAGCTCCCATGGGATATGGAAACTACTGTTTACATTGGGACTGTCGTTTTGCAGCAAGCACTACTAAGCGAGGTGCCCTGGCAACCATATTACCAAGGATGGAAAGCTGGTCTTATCTAATGTGGTCGTGCCAATAACAGCAGGCTGGATTTGATATAGTGCCGTGATTGCATTTCGTAACGTCCCTGTGTGAAGTCAAAGTGGAGGACCCTCTTATTTTTTGAAACAATTGACAGCCAATTGTGCAGCTGCTGCGGAGCAGAAAGGCCATTCATCAAAGCCATGCTTCATCCACTGCCCAACAAACCTCAGTTTGGGTCTGTGGTTGTAAGACAGGATTATGAAGTATGTGTTCTTGATTGTTATTCTGAACCATCTCAGCTGTATTTACAGTGCAGTATACAGTATACAGTACACTCTGGGTACATTGCCCCCTCAGCAGAAACAAAATGGCAGTTTTGAGAGGTATATTTCTAATCCCCATTTAATTTCCTGAATGTAAGAATGCAAAATGCTTTTTTTGCACAAGAGTTGGCATTTTTTAAAGCATTAGACAACATTGTGAAATGCATTGCAAAGTCATCAACATTTAATGGAAGTCTAGACACTCAGTGTGCTTCGCTCGATGGTGTTTAACCCCACCGTCGACTTCAAGGCAAGCGCTGCGACCATCGACTTCAAGGCACCAAACTCTAACCTTTGCCTATCCCTAGTGCCTTCCATGCAGCGCTGCCTGGAAGATGACATTGGGGGCTTAAAACACCATCGTGTGAGTGGCTCCAGGTTTACACATGACTCAGCAGTCTTGTCACTTTATTGCAGAGTGCTGGGTTAGATTTCAAAAAATTTAGTATGCTACAAAAAAAATAGAGTAGGTCAAGTGCATATCTCAATTGGACAGTAATGTTTGGCACACAAGAAACAACCCCTGACTCAAATGTTGACACAAATCTACTCATAATGTGGTAAGGGTACTGTATTTCTAATTAACAAAACATCCATCATCTTACATAATGGAAAAATATGTAATTACCAATCTAAGAGATTTAAGTGAAATATGACAAGAAAATGGCATCTGCTGGTTTTGGCACTTCCCATCTTGTGTGCAAACGTTTAGGTTAATTTATTATTTAAGATCTAAAATTTCACCTTAGCTCTTTAAAACAACACTTTGACTTAGACTGACTACAAGAATAGCAGCTTAACTGCCTTTTGTGTGATGGTTCTAACAGCACTGGTTTGTAATATAAAATAAAATGAAATAAGCACCGCTGCACTCAGACAACAGGGACATGGAGTTGAGTTGCCCTCTCAGCCTGAGGTCTTGTTACAGTCCCTCAGACTCATAGTTTAAAGCCCAGGATCCTCTGAAGAAGAGGATGGTTGTTAGGCTCTTCATGGAAAAACTAGAGGACATGTCACAATGGCACAATACCATATTGGTAATGCGATACATTGTTATGTTGCCGTTTTCTTCATCTTTGCCTTAACCCCTATTGCTATTTCTGTAGACTTTCTTTTCATAAGACTTCTGGTCTTATGAAAAGAATGCATAGTCCCCCACCCAGCAAAATGCACAGGAAAACCTTCCTAACTGATTTCACCTTAATAAACATTATACACAATACATAAAGTATGCTTCAATACCATACACTTTCTGTACAAATTGACAAATACTATTAAGAGCTCATACTGGATCCAGTGGCCCTGTAGCAAATGCCTTATGTGTGTGTCTGGCTGCCTGAACTCTAAACAGGAGATATGGATGAATTCATGAGTCTCCTACAAGCTGTAATTAAGTACAGATATGATCGCTTCCTCCTTTCAAGAGTTTACTTGAAAGCTGAAGTTTACTCAGTAAAGTGAATCTGTAATTATACAAGCTGAGATATAAAACTCCTCGTTAAAGTTGATATTCAATTTAGAATCGGGTTATGAACAAACCTAAGAAAATACTGTCCATAGAAGTTTACCAATGACAGTCCATTCATTCAGCAATGACTAAACTTTGTTTGTAATGACTATAATGAATCCCTTAGAGAACGTGTATGTGTTTTGGGAGGTCACTCAGTCACATAGCGGATCACATAGACTTCCTTGTCACCTTGTCAGCCCAATCACATAAGCCCCAGTGCGTTCTGACCGGTCATATTTTATTTCTCGGTGGGTCCGAATGAAAGCCCACCAAGTCGACATGAAGGATTGCCCACCAGGAGGACAGAAAATTGGATTTCGGCGTGGCCTACACAGGGGAGCAGTGAGAAAGCCAGCTGCTCGCATGTTCTGCAGAGTGCAGTGTGTGTGTGTGTGTGTGTGAAATTATGGCTACCTTGGTCGGCAGGGTACTTGGGGACATGAGTCCTCCCATCACAGATCTAGAGGTGAAAAAGATTGACTTTGTAAATGGGTAGGCGGACGCTCACACCATTTCGGCACTCCTCACAACACGCCCGCTTTCGGTTCTCACTTTGGAGTGAATGTAATCCAGAAAGTTCTCCCAGAATGTGGTGGACACACAAGGTCTGTAAATGCCCACCAAAAAAAATCCAAATACTAGTAATATGACCATTCAAGTTACCAAGAATAATGAAATACACTGAACTGCATTAACATAAAAAAATGAGAGCATTTTGCTACAGGGGAATAAAGACACAACATCTGCCTCATAATGATAAAAAAGAGAGCAGAGGGAATTACTTTGCTCTTCTCCAAAACCAACATGGAGGCAACAAGATTACAGCTGGGAGGAGGCCAACATTGGAGCCGGGCAGCAGGGATATTGATTCCCAAAATCTGCGGGATAGAATCGTAAGTAGGACCCAGAGTGAAGTTGACGCTGGCAAATAAAAATCTATCAGAACTGTGAACAAGACGAGAGAGAGCAGGCGTGCGTGTGTGTGAATGAGAGAGAGAATAGGGGAGATGGGACACTCATGTATGTTAAAGGGACACCAGGCAACGTTTTCGTGTTAATTACTCATCTTCGTAAGTCAGTATATGGTTAAATGACTCATTACAGGGCGAATGAAGACTCTCTCGCCCGCCCCTACTGCCTGTAGGAAGAATATCCCGCTTGCAAGTTCAGTGTATCGTACCCGTTGACCGAAGCAGGATCAGTTTACATCCTGCATCCACAGCACAGAGCCAGGCTAACGAAACGCTAGCGATTGTTGCAAACGTGTGTATAATGGCAGAGCCGGCGAAGAAGCAGTGAAAACCCTTGACGGAAAACGCAAAGAAAAGGAAAACAGCTTCAGACCAAGCGAGGGGGATTTTCGTAGAGAAAAAGCATCAGGCTTGCCTGGTGTCCCTTTAAGGGAGATAGACCAGCTCATGAGATACCACTATGAGAGGGCAGGGTTGGAACGGACTAGTGCTTTATGCACTATAAGTGCCTGTGACATTAACCATTAAAACCCTAAAGACAACAGGAAACTATTTTGATGAAAATCATTAACATGTTTACTTAAAAAAAGATGTACAAAATTGAACAAATCTACAAAATTTAATTAGAGCATCATCTATCTGTACAAAGCAGTGTCTAATAATTATGTTCATCTAGTCAATGTTTGTAACATCAACAGGTTTAGAAAGTACGGACAAACACATACATTTTTACTGAAAGGTGAAAGATCAACAAGGGTGAGTAATTATAAACCTTATCATGGAGTGTAAAAACTTGAGTGAATGAGATGAGTTAAAGTATGATATGAATGTGACCAACACACACCCATGTACAAAAGATCAGCGATCAGCACATTACTGCACGTGGCAGTTCTCATCCTGCCTGGCAGGGGTGGCTGGTGGTCGGTGTTCGCCGTGCTGGCTGGAGGCTCTGCGGGAGCTGCTGGAGCGTCTGGTCTTCCTCTGGTCTGCGCTGACCACAGGGCTCTCCGGTCCCCTGGGCCTGGGACTGTTGGTCACTGAGGACAGGATGCTGGAGACGCCTCCAGTCTGAAGAGATGAAGAAAAAATTGTGAAGTTACCCTGTAAACCCATTTTTTTCCATTTAGCAGACATTTTATCCAAAGCCACTTACAGAATGAAGAAAAACATTCAAACTAGTGTGGTAGTAGGAAAAAGTGGTAGAAAGGAGGTAGAGGAGGGAAGTGTGTGTTAGCGATGTTTACATTGTGGCGATTCACCATTTTTCAAGTAGGAAAACGTAAAGTGTATGTACACTCTCTTGTAGTCTTGAGTCAATGTGCACAATCAGATACAATAATATTTCAATAACACATATTTTTTGCTCACTTCTTTATAACTTATATGTGTGTCAACTTTCCAGAAGCTATATTGAAACCATAACCATTCTGTAACCATCACCAATGACTCAGACTCGAATGAGCCAGATGAAGCAGGAAGTCATTTTATGAATGGAGTGCCACTCAGCGATGGGAAATTCACTTAGAGAAGAATGGGACTGGAGCTTAGCAACGCTTGAATGATTCCTGGAATTGGCACGTTCCGGGGTCGTCAGCAGAGAAGTCTGAAATTGGTTCTGACCCAAACAGCCAGGAGCCTCATCTGCCTGAATGAACCTGACCCACTGTGCCCTCACCGAACCTGATGGATAAGCCTGAACTTGGGCCGACACAGCACCCCTGGCTAACACACGGCCCTGGTGGACCCCGGTCAATTAAGGGGTGGGGATGGAGTGGGGGAGCAGAAAGGGTGAGAGCCAGAGACCCCATCTAATCTAAGCAGCCTCGTTGAGCAATGCTTTCCCAGAAAGCCATAAACCCCAAAGAGATTAAGTTATTCTCTGTGTCAACACGTGTGAAAGGGGGGAACTCGTACTGGTTTACTTTTCGATTTCCACCACACTGAAGCTCTACAATGGATGTTCCCTTGTACTCGGTCCCTTAAAATAAAAAAAAGAAAAGAAAAACAAAAACAAAACCACCAAAATGTTTGAGAAAAACAGCTTGGGTCAAGTGGGGAAGGTGTGAAAGAGACCTACAGAAAAGGGAGGGACAGAAATAACTTTCTCTCCAGAGTTAACCCCATCATGTTCCAAATTGCAGGTATTTCAAAAAGGCGTGTATGGTGTATGAGTATGAGTGTGTGTGAGAGTGTGTGTGAGTGAGTGAGTGAGAGAGAGAGAGAGAGAACAATACATTCTATTCAGACCTGAAGCCTCCCATCTAAGACACAACGTTTTCCCACATAATGAAAAAAAGAAAGAGCCTAATTTTCTTTCCATCCATCTCCTCTGATTCGGAAAAAAAGAAGAGAGATTTATAGGAGCGTGACTTCAATGAAAAACTCACACGTATAAAGAAATAAACCTAGGTCAGCCTGATACTGGCAAGCTTCTTATGAATGGACTTCAGCCTCCCTTAAGTCCATCTCCATCATGAGTCCCTGAGTCGGAGGGATAGCTAAAGGTAGAGTGACCCAGGTTAAGATGACCTAACGAGAGCCACGAAGGAGAAGCTAAGACTCACCCCCCTTTGGTCTCCCAAAGCAACACAGAAAATGCTCTCCTTAGCAATGACATCGTGCTAATGCCACCCCACGACTATCTAACACATCAAGAGGTGCTGCTCCTGGCACTGACAGGAATGCGAGTGTACGTGCGTGAGGATAGCTCAAATCGACAAATTATGCGCATCAAATGGATCTCATTGATCTGTAAATAAAAAGACACGCTCTTCTTACGGGAGTTAACAGTGTAGAATTAGAGGCTTTCACACAATTGTAAACGTGCTATGACTGCGATGCTGAGGCTTTAAAAGCCAGAGCAAAATGCAAAGCCGCGGTGGTCAGGCTCTTGTTGAGAGAGAGAGAGAGAGAGAGAGAGAGAGAGAGAGACTCTGTGTGTGTGTGCACGAGACACATGCAAGACTCACTTCTTGCGAACTGCTGTCCTCTGCTGGCGGTTTTGGGCCACATGTGGAGGGGTCGGCCGGAGACCTCCGGGCAGCCAGCCGCGGGCTGGACCTCTGCACTGCTGTCCGGCGCATGATGAAGGGACTCATCTCACCCCTGGGGATGTCAGCAAAGCCTGAGTAGTCACAACAGACAGTGAGCGAGAGGAACAGGAACAACAACAACAATATATATTTAAGACACACAACTGTTCAAAGAGCAACTTTTTTTCCCTGAATAAACAGCAGGATTCTTAAGTACTGATGCAATCTTTCATCCTTCACAATATCACAATAAAAGGAAGGTATTTTTGAGCCGCATTTCAAAAGAATGTGACCTGATGCCACAACAGTGTTGCTCCAGATCAGTTTAAATTCCAGCACCTTTCATTACACGGTCGGGCAGTCCCTCAGGGCTAAATGGCTCCTCCTCCAGGCGAGGCTGGGGTGTCGCTCCTGCCCTCAGTCTCTTGGCGAGATTCTCCAGTGCCTCCTGGGCCTTGATCGGGGTTTCGGCCAGCGCCCTGGGCCTCTTGGCCGAGGCTTGTCCATCCGGGTCCTTTCTGCCAGTGGGCATAGTGTTCTCTGTGTCGTTACTCTTACTGGCTTCTGATTGGGTGGCACTGGCTGATGTAGACTTCCTGGCCTTGCTGGTGAGCTGCTTGAGCTTGTTCTGGAGGCACTCATTGGCCTCCTCCAGCTTGTGCACTTTGACCATCAGGCTGCAGTAGCGGTCCATGCTCTCGTCTGCCTCCTTGGTCTTCTCCTCCAGAGCCTCCTTCAGCTCGTCCAGCTCAGCCTTCAGGTCTTCATCACTGCCGTCACTGTCAACTGCTAAAATAATCAGAAACAGATTGCAAACTGAAGCTTTCATTTAATTTACCATAATTTCCCAATTATAAATAACACTTTATACATACATTTTGCAAAATGTCTGCAGCCCTGAAGTTAATACTGGGGGTCAGTATATTTACAGGAATACATTTCTTCATTCATCTTTCTGATAAAAGCACGACCCATCTACTATAGCTGTCTTGATATTTCATTGGGCTCTACCTTGTTTCGGTGAGCCCTTCAGGCCTGTGATGACCTCTCCCTGTCTCTGGTTCTCCTCCACCAGGGCTTGCTTCTCGCTCTCAAGCTGCTTGCACGACTTCATCCACAGGTTCATCTTGCTGAGGATGCCGTCCCTCTCATTGGACAGCTTAGCTATTTTTGAGTTCAGCTCATCCTATCAAAAAGTAGCATAAATGCACTATGTGAACTTAATGACTGGCAGAAGGACAGGATAAATGCAAAACAATCTAACCACCCACACACTTTTATAAAAGCATCACTTGATTATTCTCTTCTATTCACATATAGAATGCAGTATTTGAAGATATGGAGATGTTTAATTGAATAATTACAATTCATAGTTGTACTCTGCTAATCAAATCAGCTAAAAGTGCAACTTAAGGATAGCCACACACACACACACACACACACACACACACACACACACACACTATAGGTCACCAGGCTTTCTCTGGTATGAGGTGGCTGGGCTCACCTGGGTGGGTTTGCACAGGTCATGTTGACTCTGCAGCGCTGCTAGGGCAGATGTCAGCTCCTGCTCCCTGGCCCGCAGGCTGCTGGTGTCAGATAAGAGCTCTGTGGCCTTGCTCTCGGCCGCCGCCATCTCCTCCCTCGCGGCCCTCAGCTCCTCCACGTGCTGCACGAGACAGTTCAAGTTCAGATCAAATGGCATTGATCGAAACAGGAGTTTAGTCTTGTACATGGTAACAATTAATGGCAAATACATTTGACAATGGAAATGCAAAACACAGGCTAAACACATGAGGATGAAAAGTGAATCATACAGAATAAATATATTGCACATATTACATATATTGTACATGTATGTAGATTTTTTGTTGAAAAAAAAAAAAATGGAGGGAATTGCATGCCTAAAAACTGATGTGTAAAATGCAAAAAAACAAAAAGCAACAACACTTGGTCACTTGCCTGTTGCTGAGCCTGTTTCAGGGCATCTTCCTGTCTGATTTGCCTCTCCTTCATTTCAACAAGAGTTTCCTGTATTCCCACCAGGTTTTTTGCCAGTTCCTCCTTCTCCCCTGCCAATGTTTCTAAGGATAGCTGAACAAAGGCAAAACAAGTTCTATATAAATGGAGCAAGACAAACACTGCAGTAACACACAAATTACTTCTGAAAGGCAAATCAATTGGGAAAACCAACAACACAGAATAGATGTAAACACACAGCAAGACCCTAAAAAGAAAGCATTTAAATTCTTACTTTATAGTTCAGTGCTTCCTTCTGACTCTCTTGAAGTTGAATGTTGAGTGAGTTTAGGTTTTGCTGAAAAACATCTTTCGCTGCACTGCCTGCATTCTCAAGTTGGTTCTGAAGATTCAAGTTGCTTTCTTGTAATGCATTCATCTAAAAAGCAACATACAAATAAGCACTTTAAAAATTATGAAGCATATGAAAACTTATGACAAGTAAAGTGAATTTTGAGAAGTACTTGTACATTTTCTGTCATACACACCTTTTCAGTGAGCTCTGTATTCATCACCTTTGCAGCTTCTAGTTGGGTTTCCAGTTGCTCAACATTGCTTTGGAGGGAAGTAGCATTGATCCGCAGCGTTTCGTTTTTAACGGACTCCGCCTGTACCTTCTCCTCCCACTCTACGGCGACAGCCTTCAGATGCTCCCTTGCTTCTTCCCACTGTAGCCGCTCATCCACCAGCCCCCGCAACTCTGCAAGTTGAGAGCTCAGCTTTTCTTTCTCCTCTTCCCTCTCGCTAATCTCCTGTTGTCTGAATGCCAAGTCATTCTGGAGAGATTGGTTCACTGACTGTAGGCTGGCCTGTAGCTCTTCAGCATTCTGAAGTCTCTGCTCAAGTTCCTTGTTTGCTGTTTGTAAAGACAAAAGTTGACGGGTTGCATCTTGTTCTTTGAGCTGTGTGGTTTCAAGCTCATTTCTGCAGGTCTGAAGTTCGCCCTCAGTGGCACCAAGTCTGGACTGGAGCTCACCAACAACAGTCTCCTGGTTGACCTCTGCATCTTTATTGGCTTGTTCAGCACTAACAAGCTTCTGGGACACTTCCTGCATGGAAGCCTTCATTTCTTCAATTCTTTGGAGGAGCTCCTTTTCAAGTCTGTCCTTCTCTTCTTGAAGGTTGCTCAGTTCCTTGGCCATTTCATCGATTTTCGCAGAAAGAGCTGCCTTCTCAGCTTCAAGCTCTTCAAGTTCTGCTTTAGCAGTTTCTGCCTGCAGGACTGCTTCCTCAAGGTTCTGTTCAGAAATCTCACTTTCTCTCTCAAGCTTTTCAATGTTGTCCTGCAGTGTGTCAGCCTTCCTCTGGGCAGCTTTCAGGAGCTGACTCATGTGGTTCTTCTTCCGTTCATCCGACTCGATGCGAACCTTCAGTTTCTCAATTCCAGTTCTCATTTGGGCCACCTCTTCTTGAGTGGAGTTCAATCGTGAGGCAATCTCCCCTTTCTCCAGGAGGGAAGACTCGAGTGACTGAGAAAGTTTGGCGTTCTCTTCCTGCAAGGAATCAATTTTTGATACCATGCTCTCAGTTTCTCTAAGAACAGTGTTCTCTCCATCTTTTAGCTGCCTAAATTCTGTAACCATTTCAGTTTTCTCTTCTTTGAGGGTTGCAATATTTTGCTCTATTAACTGCACTTCTTCTAACAATTGTTCTTTTTCTTTGACAAGGATATCAATTTTGTTGGAAGCCTCCTCTAACTGTTTCTTTCCTGTATGAATGTCCTCTTCAAGTATTTTTATCAATTCTCTTGCATCAAGATTGTTCTTTTCCAAAATGTCAGCCTTTTCCTTCAACTTCATGAGGGACTGACTTTCACTCTCCCTCTCCTCTGAACATGAAAAGAGCTCTTGCTTCAGCTGCCCTCTTTCAGTCACTGCTTTATTCAGTTCTTGTTCAAGAGAAATGTTAGCTTTTCTGCTCAACTCAAGTTCAGTCTCTAACTTCTGCATCTGCTCCTGCATGCTCTCAAGATCAACCTCCATGGACAAAATGTGTTTCTCCAAGTTGGCCTTCTCTGATCTGGTTCTTTTCAGTTCACTCTCAATCTGGAGGAATTTCTCATCCCAGCCACCTTTAGAGTGTTCTAAGTTCTCCAGCATCTCAAGTACATCTGAGAGTTGAGAATTTGAGGTTTGTAGCTGCAGCGTCAACGAGCTGATCTCTTCAGTCATTGCCTCAACCTGAGACTTAAGCACCTGTTTCTCCCCAATGACAGAGGCCAACTTATCAAGGGATTCTGAATTCTCCTTAGCCAATTCATGGACTTTGTTCTCCATCTCCTTACACAAATCTTTTCGCATAGCCATCTCAGTGGTTAAAAGTTCATATTGAGCGTGCAGCTCCTGCAGATTGCCCTCTTGCCTTTTAATTGTGTCCTGATTTGCCTGTAGTTCCATCGGTGAGATTTCTTGTTCTTTAGGGTTATCTGAAACGTAGTCAGTCAAGGGTTTTCCAGCATTATTATTCACTGTCTCTGGAGTGGTGGATTCATCCAGAGAACCTGGGGCATCAAAGAATTCACCATCATCAAACTCTTCCTCCTTAGGACATTCCTCTTTCATCTCTGCTGGAGAGGAATCTGCTGTGGCTGTCTGTAATGAAAGGATTTAACAGATAAAATTGATTAAAAAAACAAATTGATGAATGCATACAAATTCCATGTAGAATTTACAGACCAACATATCTAACTCAGTGTTTAACAAACTTTTTTCTCTTACGGTACACCATTTACTATGACAAAAGTCTCACGGCACACCACTATGATATTTAGCATAACCATAGTGGAAAAGGGCCACATGTGGCTTACCTGTGAGACATTGCCCTGGTGGTCATCTGGAAGCAGAGACTGTGAGGCGAGGTTTAGTTCTTCCATTTGTTGTCTGGCCACCTCTAGCTGTGAGGACAACATCTCAGTGTGCTGCCTTTCGTCTACAAGTTTTGCCTCCAGGTCAAGCTTGACACTGTCCATTTTTTGTTCCAAGTTCTTTAGTTCAGCAGTATGCCGACATCTGAGCTGTTCCAGCTGAACCTCTCTTTGTTCCTCAAGGGTTCGGACAGCCTCTTCAAAGGCATTGGAGAGTTCCTCTAGCTCTCGTGACTTTAGCTGCAACTGTTCTTCAACTGTGCTATGACCATCCTCTTCATTCCCTGACTCAGATCTTTCAAGAGCTTTAGATTCAGTTTCTGAATTCTCATGAGTTGAACTGAACAGTGTGGGGAAACTGTCCTCAATAGGAATGCTGGTCTCCAAATTCTCAGATTGCTGGGCCACATCGTTTTCTTCCTCAGCATACTCCTGTTGGATTGCATCGTCAGAATTCAATGACCGATCTTGGTTCTTATTCTCTCTAAGCTGTTCAATAAGTGACTGCTGTTCTACCACTTGAGACTGCAGCTGGTTGTACTGGTCACTGAAAAGAGATTGCTCCTTCTGCAAAATGACAAGCTGTTGGGAGAGTTTTGTGTGCTCTTCTTGAAACTCTTTATTTTTCACCACTGTGTTCTCCATCTGTTGTCTTGCTTGCTCTTGGGCTGTTTTGAGGGTCTGTGATTCATCTGTAAGATTTTGGATAACTTCTTGAAGACAGTCATTCTTCTGCTTTAATGAATCTAACTCCTCAAGAGCATTCTGGTAGTCCTTTTGAAGTTCCAGCAGATCTTTTTCTACTTTGTGTTTTTGTTCAGTCAGACTGTTATGGATTGTCTCAATATTTGTGTGTTTACATACTTCTGCCTCCAAGGCCATTTTGAGATTTTCATTTGCGATTTGCAAAGACTGTAATTCAGAGGTCAAGACTGAATTATTGTGTTGCTGTTTGTGGATATCTTCCAAGCTTGCAGTCAATTGTAAGATCTCAGTGGTTTTTGTTGATAGCTGCTCTTGAGCACTGTCCAGTGCCACTTCCAGGTTGGATCTTTGAGCTTCACTTTTGTCAAGCTTTTCCTCAAGAACACTAACACTGCCTTTAAGCTCCTCAATCTGGGAGTCAAAGGAAGTAATGCAGGCCTCGTTATCTTCCAAGTCCATCTGGAGCATTTCAAGCTGGACTTTGATTTTGTTCATACTTATGTTCTTCTCTTTCAGTGCATCAGATGCCTTAGACCTTTCCATATCTGCCTCGCGCAACTGGTCTTTAAGTTTCTGAATCTCAAAATGCTTGCTTTCTTCGTTGCTCTTAGCTGTATCCAAAGACACTCTCAATGTCTCCAGTTCTTGTGAATGTGACTGGAGCAGTTCCTGTGCAGACTGTTTACAACTTGACATCTCCTGACTGATCTGAACATTGGCCTCACTGACTTCCTTGAGCTTGGAGTTACTTACTGCAAGATCCTCCTTCAGCCTGGACATCTCAGATAGCAAACTGGTAATTTTGTTCTCAACTTCTGCAGCCTCCTGGCATTTTTCCTGGAGCTGAGTCTTAACAACATGCAGTTGTTCCTTCAAATTCTTGTGTTTTTGAAGATGTTTTTCCAATTCAGCAACATGAGCTTCAGCTGCTTCTGTGAACTTTTCAGAGCGTTCTTTAATTTCTGCCTCCAGTGATCCAATCCTGTCAATTTTCTCTTCCAAACTCTTCTCCAAATTTGAATTTAGATCTACAACAGTATCATGCTGTTTTTGAATGGATTCAACATTGCTCTTCAGCTCAACACAGAACAAATTTGAAGCCTGAAGGTCAATTTTTAGAGTCTCAAGCACTCCTACTTTCTCTGTAAGCTCAGCTAATATTTCTGAAATACGATTTTGTAGATCTGCTTTTTCCTTGCAAACAGCATTGTGAACTTCTGACATGGTCTGATACATTGCGGACAGATCATCCTTTTCTGTTTCTGCTCTTTTGAAGTTCTCGATCAACTCAGCCTTTTCTCGCTCTAGATTGGATATGTCATTTTCCACCACACTGATTTGAATGTCAAATTTCTCCATTGTTGTCTTTTGAGTCTGTAATTCCTCTACAGTTTGTTTGTGGGTTTCTTGTAGATTCTCTAATGCTAGTTTGCTTTCTTCTGCAGCAGCAGCAAATTCAGTGCATTGATCTTGGAGGGCACTAAGGGACTTTATCTGCTCAGTCAGGGCTTTCACCTCATTCAAAAGCTCTTCCTCCCTCTTTTCAGCTTCAGAAATCTTCTGTGTAAGATCTTCGTTTACTTTAAGAAGATCTGCATGTTTTGACTGCAATTCTGTGCTCAACCCTTTCTGGAATTTCAGTGCAGATTCAAGTGAGGTGACTTGATCCTGCAACAACAGAATGTCCTGTTCACATTTCAGCAAGTTCAGGTTTGCTTGCTCGGCTTCATTGACTTTTGCAACCAGGTTCTCCTCACACTCCTTCATCAGAGTGCTCTTTTCCTCCTCAAACCTTGCTAATAGCTGCTCCTGCTCAGCATTTGAATGCGATGCATTCTCCTGGAGGTGGGCAATTTCATTTTGATTAAGCTCGATAATGGAGTCTTTAGATTTGGCCAAATCACAGGCACTTTCATACTGTGCCAGCAGTTCACTATGAGACTGTTCCATCCTCTCAGTCTTGTTATTCTCCACTTGAAGTTTCATTTCCAGATCCTTCACTTGGTCCTGGAGCATTTTTATCTGCACCATAGTATTCTCAGCTTCCTTGGTATGCTTCTGACCGGCCTCGTTGTATTTCTGAACCATTTCATCATACTTGCAACTCTTCTCTTCAAGTTCCATGCACTTGTTGAGAAGCTCACCTTTGAGGGAGTCAATCTGATTCTGCTTCTCTCTGTCTAGATCTTGGAGTTTCTGCTGGAGACATTTGTTTGCACCATCCAATGTCATTGAGGTTTTTTCCAATTCATCAATTTTGCTCTGCATCGTATTACGATCTGATTCTACATTTTCAATCAAATTACCCTTTTCATTTTTCCACTCTACGATCTTTTCATATTCCCGCTTGACCTCCTCAATTTCATTTTGCTTTGCTTCTGTGGTCATTTGAAGATCATGCTTCTCTCTCTCTAGTCCCTGAAGTTTATTCTGTAGCTGCTCAACTTCTAACTTTTGTTTGTTTAAGTCTTCTTGACATGACTTTTCCTTTGCCTCCAGAGCACTGAGAGATTTTTTAAGGTTGTCAAGGTCTTGAGAACTGGACTGGCTTTGACACTCTAGTTTTTTGTTAAGGGCTTTCAGTTCTTCAGTCTGAGCTTCAGTTTTGGCTGTGGAACAAAAAGTTGGGGTTGGACAGGTTAATTTCAATACATTTAGTAACTATTCATCTCAACATTTTCTGTACAATTTATTTATTTACATATATATATATACATACATACATACATACATACATACATCAGGGTTCCTACACATTTTGCATTTCAAAATTCCATACTTTTTCCATACTCAAATTTCCAAACTTCTCGGTAGATTTTTCTGACCATATTCTCGACATTGCGGCCACTTCTGGTTTGGGATAACTCGGTGAAAACAAAGGTATGGACAACTGAAGTGAATTAAAAAATGACACTTAATATTCGTCCATTTAGCTGGGTCATTTTTAGTTGTATCTTAGTTGTATCATAGTTGTAACTTGACGATGGGGACTGACAGTTAAGCTACACAACAGTAGGAATGGTTCATTATGACCTGAGTGAAGTGATTAGTACTGCAAATGCAATAGTCTGGAAACACAAATATTTCTCCATACCCTTGTTTCTTTTTTCCATACTTATCCAGACCTGGAAATTACTAAAATCAAATTCCATACTTTTCCAGGTTTTCCATACTGCGTAGGAACCCTGATACATACATACATACACACACACACACACACACAGCTGGTGGAATTAAAGTAGACTGGGACCAGGTGAACTTATGAAAAGGTTCAGTGACAAAGTGTGAATCTACCTCAAGTAATACAACAAAATGCAAGGGAGAGAGAGAAAAGAAAGGTCCATCATATTACCATAACTAAATATCAAGTTCATTTGGGGGAAAACAAGTGCCATTTCAGCTGCTGTGATTTATTTTTACTTAATCAAAAGTTTGGTTTGATTAGATTACCTGGAATATACATTAAAAATACTTTTTTCTTGTTTTTGTAAAAATGAGAGTTGGAGCTTGTTTTTGCAAATTAACTCTTCTTATCTTCACCATTACCAGCTCTACAATGACAATTTAATTTGTACAATCTGATTATGAACATTAACAGACCCACCCACCCATCCAGACACACCCTACCTTTTAAGTCTTCCACCATGTTACGGCTCTGCTTAAGGCTCTGTTCACTACTTTTACATTCTTCTTCAAGTTGATTCAGTCTTTTGGTTCCTTGTTGCAGTTGACTGCTAAGGTTGTTGTGCTCTCTTTGCATCTCCTATGAAGGAAAGATAGATGAATAGATAGATAGATAGATAGAGATAGAAGTAAGATAAAGAATTAGACACCACAACCATGGGTATTTGCCTTCATCCATCCAAAGAAGATGCATTGGATAAACAATAATGGATGAAAATAATTGAACAAGCGGGATAAATACGTACATCACATTTCTTCTTAAGCTCCATTTCCTTTGTTTGACTAGCCTGGAGTCCCTGCTCAGATTTGAAGAGCCTCTGTTTTAGTTCTTCCAGATCTTTCTCCAAGCGATTCTTCAGTGCAGTTACCTTTAGAAAAGAAACATGTTAAGTTTGAGCTTGGATGTCAGAGCATAAACAATTCACTGTGAGGATATGTCAGGATCAAAGTTAGTTTAGTACCTTATCAACTTCCGATTGCAACATGTTGCATTCTTTCTTCGCTTGCTGGATCTCCTGGCTCATTTTAGTTTTTGTTTGATTGAACTGCTGATCCAAAGCTTGATGGGAGTTTTGCAGGTGAGCAAGTTCCTGTAAAAGGGAAATGAGAAGAGAAACCACTTAAAATATGCATAATCCAAGACATTTCACATCCAAGAAAACCAAAAACCATTACCAATAATTTTGTAATGATTAAGCTATTTACTTTTTGCGACTCTTTCTCCTGGTCTTTGATCTTCTGCTCCAGGGTCCGCCGTGTGCTATCAGAGTTGTGCCTTTGGCAGTTCATCTCTTCAGTCACATGCTTCAATTTCTGTTCCACTGATGTACACTAAAATGAACATACACAACACAGAGTGAATTTCTTTAAATCATTCAGTGTTATTTAGACCATGTACAGGCCTATACAATAATATTCAGTGCAATAATAAGCATTCATTTTGAATAGTCAAGTCAATGTACATTTGGAACAATGGTCAAATGAAAAATAATATAATACAAATATTAATTACATTTACAGTGAAGATGTATTTGCTACTCTTACCTTTGCCACAGCCTGCTCATGTTGTGTTGTCATTTTAGCCAAGTCATCCTTTGACTTAGTCAGGGCCCTCTCCTTCTCGGCAAGGTCCTTTTTAGCCTTGTCCAGCTGACTTTGGGTCTCATTAAACTTATTCATCTGATTCTTGATGTCCTTCTCCTGTGCCTGAAGACGGTGCTCCAGCTCCGTGACCTTAATTTTAAGATCTATGAAAAAATTATATAAACATGTTTACATAAACATGAACATTTCTAGTCATACAATGAACATGCACAATATCATATTTAAAGGGACACCAGGCAAGCCTGATGCTTTTTCTCTGCGAAAGTCCCCCTCGCTCGGTCTGAAGCTGTTTTCCTTTTCTTTGCATCTTCAGTCAAGGGTTTTCGCTGCTTCTTCGCCGGCTCTGCCATTATACACACGTTTGCAACAATCGCTAGCGTTTCTTTAGCCTGCCTCTGTGCTGTGGATGAAGGATGTAAACTGATCCTGCTTCGGTCGGCGGGTACGATACACTGAACTTGCAAGCGGGATATTCTTCCTACAGGCAGTAGGGGCGGGCGAGAGAGTCTTCATTCGCCCTGTAATGAGTCATTTAACCATATACCGACTCACGAAGATGAGTAACACGAAAACGTTGCCTGGTGTCCCTTTAAGTTATCAAAAGGAGAGGCCATGGAAGTTACAGCACTCTCTATATAAAGTGTCACTAGGATAAAACGTTTAATACTCAGATCAAGGCACAAGTAGGGCAAAAGGGATTTACAAACTCCATGTTCACCAATCGAGAAAACCATGCAGGCACACAGTATATGTACACATAAATGTTAATATGATGTACTCTCCCATTCAACTAGGCAAAATATGAAGTACTGTGTTCTGGCTTTGACTACTTCAATTTACTCCCCTTGCTGCAAACTGTTTCTTTCTGTTTTGTTAACTTTTACTTATTTTTACCTTTTTGCACATGTTTAACCTACATGCACAGGGCAGTGTGTTTATGACACTCAAATGTTCTTTGGTATTAGTAAAGTATTTTATTTATCTTATCTTACATTTCCAAAGCCCTCTGTAAATAAAATCACTTATGAGAGCAGCTGTGATTGCAGAGCTTCAGGATTATTTGTTTGGAAACACTTTGATCAAATGTTTGGGCATACTACACATGTATTACACTCTTGGCAACATTATAAAATACTTTTAGGAGACATACAAACCTTGATTCAGTGCCTTGAACTGCTCCGCTTGCTGGACGTTTCCGGTGCTGTCTCCCTGTGCCCTAAACGAGCTCTGCTGGCTCTGCCGCAGTGGGGTTTCCTCTGCGTTCCACATCGTGCTGGCCACGGCGTTTCTCCTTTTGGAGGGTGTCTGCTCCTGTTGCCATGGGAATATGGAGGAACCAGTCTGCTGCCGTGCAATGTCCTTGTGACTGACGGACGACTGGTTCAGCAGCTTCAAGATGCACAAACAAAAGAAACAATTCAAGATGAGTCATGGTAACAATAGAGACCATTGCTTACCCCTTCAGAATGAAAATACGCTCTGGGGCTTACTTTGACTTGTAGGACTTTGAGCTCAGCTTCTAGTCTTTTCCTTTCCTCAACTTCATGGCTGTATTTTTCCTGAAGCTCCTCCAACCTTGACTCTGTAAGGCAAATACAAACACAAAAGGACCAATTTTTCAAATCAATTTCATGTTGCGACTCTCATTAGTAATGTGATCATGCACCTAAGCAAGGCATCATGAAGTAGGATATAGAACTGTACCATGTTGCCTATAGCTTGGAGTAGCAGGGGCAACAAAGGTCTTCTGCGGAGTACTGTATGGCTGTAGCTCACTGCTGTTGGAGCTCTGAGACCTATCCAGTTCATTTTTGTACCTGTAAAGCAAACACACATATACATATGTTCAGGAAAATAGTACATTGACAAATATGAAACAAAGTACATTTTAGTAATTATTATAAAAATTAGTATTTAGTAAAAAATGCAGAGGTGACATTTTAGTCATTATTTGCCTCAAATCCATATTGGAGTCCAAATCCATACAGAGTATCATTGTTTTGAAATAAACACATTATTGTAAAACACTAACACAACACTTGCATGCTCACTCACTTTTTGAGCTCTTGTTCCAGTCTTTCAATTTGTTTCTTGCTGGTGTTCAGCTGACCTTCCAGGAAATTCACCTGCTGCTCCTTGACTTGGAAATCATGGCTAAGTTTCAGCCTGGCCTTCTCCAGGTTGTCACATGACTCAACTAATGACTGATTCTCCCTCTTGATAGCAGCGGCTTCACTTTTTTCAGAGTCAAACTAATGTACACAAAAGAAAACAGGGACTCAGACATCTTGCAAAGGTATCAAGCTGGGGCAACTTTTTGAGCAATGCTGCTGTGGAATGATACCTCACACTCCTAATATTCTGATGGGACAATTGTTTATTTCTGATTATTCAAAATTCTCCAGATAAAATTGTGTTGCTAAATATCAGTGAGAAATTCCCCAACGACATTGTTATTGTAGTCAGGCAAGTTTACCATTGTATCACCACCTTTACGGTGGCAACAGTTTGTTATGTTTTTATGGTCTATGTTTGCCCAGGTTGTTTTTGTTGCCGTTTTTGGCTGGGCTGTCCACAGAGATCGCGGTTTTTTACAGTGTTGTTTACAGCGGTTGGTTAGGTGATATTTGCAGTAAGTGACATAAAACGTTTTAGCCTAAAAAAACGCATGGTATCGCTTAGAGCACCTTATCCGTAATGACAAGAGAGTGGACCAACCTTCTGCTTCTGTTTCTGAAGGGCTGCTTCCAATGATTCCAACTGGAACTGTTTCTGTTGTCGTTCCTTCTTTAGTTTGTCCAACTGGCTCTCAAATTCTTGTATCTTCTGAAGGGCTTTTCCAGAAAGACCATCCTTCCACTCTTCCACAGCCCAGCTCATTTTGATTAAAATTATACTCTACTTACACCAGCATAGTCTTCAGACGAACAAGTAAAACATCACACCAATTCAAGCTATGTAAACACAAATGAACATTTGATTAGTTTGTATTAAGTTCTAACATTACTATCAACAAATATGATTTCCCAATGGACGTTTTACTGTCAACAAAGTAAAATACCATTAACAATGAGGTCTTTTCGGCACTGGACCGTACAACAAATTTAACGTTAGCTACCCCTCTTGTAAAGCTATGCACACAAAGAACCTTCTACCCTCTCTGTACAAAGATCAGCTAGACACAAACGAACAGTTAATTGGCTGCTAAACGAAAACTGATTAACTGAACTTATGGCAATACGACATCGATTGACATAACCTTAGCCGAAAGCGATTTGATACAAGGATATCAACACGACTAGCATGGTTTAAGTTTAAGAGCAATTTGCAACGTTAACTTATGGTTGTCTTAACGTTAACTGATCAAAGTAGTTGCACATAATTGAAGGCAAAGCAAGTTATCTTTATGTAGCTGCTAGCGACAGCTTGCTAACGTTAGCGATAGCAATCCTACAGCTACTTTTAAATATACTATTTGTATCATAGCAGACATCCACCACCACAAACAGAAAACAACACAACAAGCTCGCTAGCAAGAATAATGTATTCATAAAATATACGTATTTGCTTGCGTTGGCCTCACGCTAGGATTTCAAAAAGCGCACAACATCCTACCTTGTTTGAAAGCAGTCTAAATCCATGTGTGACTGAAATAAACGATTCAGTACACAAATTTCAAAAAATGTTCTTTTTGTCGTGATCCACAATCCAGTCCTGTGATTGGTGCTTATTTTTTAAAAGAACTGTTCTTATTGGATGTGTCAATGACGTCATCAAAATCTCTATTTTGATTGGACAAAACATTTAAATCTCACCCCACCCATCGCGGTCTTTCTAAACTTTTGGACTCCTCCATAGTCCGCAACGGTTTGTGCGCATTTACAGTGTGCGCCTGTTTTAAGTAATCTCAATGGTAAGTATTATTAGTGCAACTCTATAATGCAAATGTACAATTTACGTAATGAGGACATGGAAGTGCTATGGATGGAAGATCTTCAAGTTAAGCAGTTGACATGGTTTGCATTTTTTTTGTTTCCTGGACCCTTGCTTAAAATGTTATGCTGAGGCACATTACATGTTTCTTGAGTTTGCTCGCTTTTAAACACAAAATAATGTTTTCAAAAAGGTTACCTTTAGCAGTCATGCTTTCAACATTGCACGCACGCTGTGTCTTGTTGCATTACTGTAAACAAACAGCAGATGGAGTAATGTTGTCCACAGCAATCCCAGTCAACATGCCACACCATGCAGTGTGTAGGCTAGACCTATTCTTACACCTGCTAGCGTTATCTTAAACAATATTTACCCTTATAGTTTACTATATCAAAATAAAGTCACTATTATTATGTGGTTATTTTACTGAGACAACTCTCAAATGGAGATGCATTACAGCAGTTTTGATGTCTGTGGAGACCAGTCAAATACCCATAACCACTGCAGTTACATGTGGGAAAGGGAAACTGGCCAGACACAAAGTGCAGATAAGTTGAAGCAACTGACAACGATGGAGTACCATTGCCATAGTTACAGTCACAAAGCACATACACCTCTTCATATACTTTTACAAGCTAAATAAATAGGCACAACCATAAATTTGCACAGGACCAGGGACAATAACCTTCAGATAAACCTAAAAAGAATAAACAAAACAAACAACAGTGGTGGTTGAAATTGCATTTGGAGTTTATTTTTGCAAGTTTGATGCAATAACAGTATACGTTTTTTTCTGTCGCATTCCAGTATGGCCCATGCCACATATCAGGAAACAACAGAACAACAAACCAGAGACAACATTTCTGAAAATGAAACTTAAGAGAGTGGGCTTCCAAAGTGTGCTCTAGTTCTGATGACAGTCAATTGGAGAAAAAAAAAAATTATCACAGATAATCAAGACATTTCCACTGAATTTGATGCATTACCGTAATGCATGTGGTCTGTGCAAAATGAATCATGCAAAATCTTTGATTTTATCAACTGCAAATACTGAAAACAATATACATTCTTATCTTGTTCTGATTCACAATAGTGTTTTGCGTTTCCCTTCCATTGCTACAATAGGCAAGAGGACAGACGGATCCATTAAACAGTATGTTTAAAAATGTGGTGAATTTTATGTTTTGTTGTCTTTTTAAAAAAAAAAAAAGAAAAGTAAAGAAAAAGCCCTTGTTGTCTTAGGCCTAGTGCAGAATATTCTTCTGACAAGGTGCTGTAGCAAACACTTAACAAATCCACAAAAAGATGTGAGACACAGGTGTGTAACTTGCAATGCTGAAAGGTGTGCACCACCACAATTGTCCACATGTAACATTTATTAGAAAGAGTTGAATATTGTTCTGACATCGCTTGGTTGTAAGGACTGAAGTAGAGGTATAAGATGCATGCCATGCAGCTTTGTTGGTGCAAAACGTCAGGGTGGTCAGGCTCATAGATATATATATATAGGTAAATACCGCATTGGACTCTAGAACGTATGTCAATGCGCTATCCATGTATGTCTATGGTCAGGCTCTCCTCCGCTCCTCTCTTTTCTATTCCTCCATCTCTCGCTTGACCTCGGCTACGTAATGGTGATCTTTGCCATGAGCAATTTCCATTATGGCCAGTGCCTTGAGGATAGGGAAGAGACATAGTGAAAGATATGAACATGCATTAAAATAACATCAGATATATTGATCCAACATTGTAAGGAAGGGTGCACTTCCTAAGAGAAAAGACCAAGGTCCTAAATATGTTTGTCATAACAACATCAACATCAAAAAATAGGAAGGGGCATCCTGACAGCTTTTACTGAGATGTAGTGACTGTATTTCACTTCACTTGTGAATTAAAGCATTTTTGATTAGCAAACTATAATAGATGAGCAAATCCCATGACAATTTTCTGAACCTAGAAGTTGTTCATCTATACTGTAGACACCCAGAACAATCCCAAGGGCCTACACAATAACTCTAGGCAGCAGCACCAACGTCTTTATACAACTACATTTTTTGGGTAAAATTAGGACACTTTACCTTTTTTAAAGCCTTGACTCCAAGTGACTTCTTTTCCAGTCCTAAATATAGTCTACCTAGCTTCAGGTACATTGAGGCTGTGTTCAGAGAATAAAGAGGATAGTGCACGCTGCAATAACAAGGACAAGAAGCAAGAAAAAGAAATCAGCTCACAAACTTCAACACAATGCACAAATCAGTAACATCCAATATCACAACTGCATTACCTGTATGGCATTGTGATTTTCTTCTTATATTTCATGCACAAATCAGTAATATCCAATATCACAATTGCACAACTGCATTACCTGTATGGCTTTGTGATTTTCTCCCCATATTTCATGGCTCCGTCCCAGTCTTGCAGGTAGAGGCACACTCCCATGGCTTGGTACATCATGTGAAGCATGTACACATTTGTGTCTGCAAAGATGGTGCCCATCTTCTCCAGACTCAATTCACAGATTTCCAACAGTTCATTTGGGGGTGCAACAGAGTCAAGGGCTAAAAATAAGGGTGTGTCTACTGACTTTATGTATTGATCACTGTGTCAAAATGCTTGTCATACTACTTATATATTGTGCAAATTAAGTTTTGAAGTTGTTAAGTTTATAACAAGTTACTGTGGCCCCATAGTTCTCATGAAACAACATATGTTCACATATTCTGACATTTGAACTGAGAAACCTACAGTAGGAATCATATTGACAAGGTTATGCCACACAAGTGTGCTCTAGAGGAAAGCAAGGGAGCAAGAAAGGATATTCTTGTAATGCTTTGCCTTCCGGAACTCCTCGATGACGTTCTTGGCATACCTCACCATTTGTCTGATTTCCTCTGGCTCTGGGGGCGAGCTCAAGTTCTTCCGGAGCTCCATCTTGGCCTTATCCTGAGGAGGCAGAACATTGAGTCAGGGACAAAGGAGATCCCCTTTTAGTTATGCATTGTGACTAAGTAATTTGCAGTAAAATGCTGGAACTTGATATCTGATACTTGAAAATCTGAATGAGATTGAGGCTAGCTAGTAAAAGGTTAACTGCTGTGGTGTCTTGTTTATTTTAGTTTCAGTCAGTGCTTGCACAGTAGTCAAAAAGCCAAAATAGGGTTTTCCCCGTCTTTGAGAAAATGTAAATGAAGTCCTTCAGCTAAAAATGGGGCTCAGACATTCAAATAATTGGATGTTTCCGATAATTTAGTCGTACATGTGGCAGTGGCACTGAATGATTCAACTTCCTTGGATTGAAGTGCTGACCTTAGACTTTGTGGTGCACTCCTTACAGTCACACTCGAAGAAGTAGGAATCAATCAACCTCTCATTCCGATCTTCCGTGGGATAAAGCAGGTCGATATAGCTGTTGAAAATCTAAAGCAAGTACAAAACAGGGATAAAACACATTTGCTACTAATATTAGGCTCAAACATTAATGGAATGTTTTAGAAACCCATGTGTCCGCAAGGAAATAAAAAAGTGCATGCTCATATGTTTATACATGTACTGGAGTAGGTGTAGGAGTAATAATAATAATAATAATAATAATAATAATAATAAGCTTTATTTGTATAGCACCTTTCATACACAGAATGCAGCTCAAAGTGCTTTACATTTGAAGCATGTAACACAATAATAGTCAGTCAGTCATTATCAATCACTTTTGAGTATCTTTTTAATGTAGGGGAATGTGAACTGTGTATTTACATGCACAAGCAAATGTGGGAGTATGTGTTGGTACAAGCCAGAAACCCTGTAAAACGTTGCAATGTGTTTTTTTTATTTATTGCCAAGACAGAAAAATGTGGCTAAACATAAGAAATGTGACATTTTGAAGGCAGGATAAAGTGTTTCTTTGTTTTAAGTCTTTTGACACACTGCAAATTTCTCAAGCAATGACAAATGTAAATGAATGCATAAAAACACCTGAAACAAAGAATGAAGATGCTAATTGGAATACAATTAGCATGGTAATGTTCACTTCTCCTGTCCTGTTACAAATGCAAAATTATGTTGGGTCCGGAAATTTATGTTTTTGATACCAACCTCCACATTGCACTTTTAAAGTAACACAATGTAGGAAATTCCCCTTTTCTGAGAATTCTCAATGTACAGTACTGGATAACTATTTAGTGTTAAGTTGTTAGCGGCTATCCAACCCATTTAAAACCCATGAAAAGGGTCATGTTTCTTCCTGTGACAACAACACAATACCAGGCGTTCCAGGTGCGCATGGGCAAGATTAGAGACTTCACAATCACAATCATTGTTGATTTCTTCTCAGTTGAGAAGATGCTAATGCTGCAGAGCCTCACCTCTTCCCCAGGACTAATGTCCTGCACTGCCCTCACTTCTGCTGTTGTCCCTTTGTAGGTCACAATGACATTGGGGCTACAGCTGTGGTTCATCAGAGCAACACTGCAGGAAGGAGAGATGGAAGATTTAACCGAGCGCAGCCTCAAAATAGAGAGTGATGCAGAGGCTCTGTGCAAGGTGAGCTAAAATAAAATGTCCTCAAAATGCCAAAACACAAACAAGCAACACTAAAAAAAAGAGCACAGTCATCTTTTCAAAGAAGCCAGTTCAGTGCGGACCACCATAACATCAATGTACTGCATGCCTAGACCAAAAAACATTCTCCTCATGTAACATTCATAAACACATTATTACAAAGCCATAGCTTTCAAGAGAGAATCTGTAACAGTCACCTCACTAGTCATCCATTTCTCCTGATGGACTCAATCAACACTTTGTAGCAGGGGCAGCGTTTAAAAGCTTACACACATCCCAGTGTCAGTCAGATTGAAGGATGTCTTATGCCAGTGTAACAAGGCTTTATGGTTTGAAAACCTACTGTATTAAAATATTTCTAAGCCTTAACATTTTACCCTATTCATATGTACAAAAACTAGGCCTGTCAAACGATTTGAATTGATGCATTTCGCGATTGAATTTCGCGATTAATTGCATATTTTATTTCCAGAAGTCCATATTAACAGTGTAAAGCAATTCTTACCCAGGGCTTAAAATTCATTTTTCAAAATGGGGGGGAATTCCCCCCTTAGGTTATTCATGTAGGGGGGATTTACACAATTTGGGGGGAGGGGGGGGGGGGGGGGGTCAATTCTGATACCAAGTCAAGAATTGCGATTTCGATACTTCTTCGATACTTTTTTTAAAAAGTGTTTGATTTTGGTGCCCACACCACCCTGACGTCATCAGTAATATATACTGTAGTGGGATCATTCACAACAGTGGACATCCTAGATTCTGCTTGACTCTCTCCACACACACAAAAACACACACTGAAAATGATGGCTTATGTGATATGTTTCTATTTCATATATTTTTAAATTCATATAGAGTGTATTTAGTTAATAATGTATTTTTTAATGTATAGCATTTTACTAGTAACTAAACATATTTAGTAATATGAATGCTTCATTTTGACGTTTAACGTATAACACTTAGGCATATCTTTAATGTGGTGTGTAGGTCTAATTGAGTGCACATTGGTGATGAGTAGGTGTAATTGAGTGCCTGTCACTTTAAGAAAATATGTGAGAGTAATTAGCCTCCCTTCAGCCTGACAGTTTTAGGCTAGTCGCTAGTGAATAAAAGTTGTGCATAGTGCATAAGGATATGTGGATGCAAATCATTATGTTTTCTATGTCATTAGATACAATAAATGTTCAAAAAATGAACAAGTCGAAGACAATCTTTCTGGGATCAAGTGTTGACGTGACCTGAGCTAGCAGGATAGTTACCAAGGAGCTCTTTCCAGATGTAAAAGTTTGCCATGGTTGCGCAGCCTATTTGCGTAAGCGCAAAGTGGTTCTCTCTCTCTCTCTCTCTCTCTCTCTCTCTCAGTGTGTGTGTGTGTGTGTGTGTGTGTGTGTGTGTGTGTGTGTGTCTGCGTCTGCATGAGGCTATGTTCAATTCAACTCGGTAGTTGATCCGTCCGGTCAATAGCACCGCATTCACGCCACTTCATGATTATATTAACGTCATCAGACAGGCTGTAAAAGTGTATGCGGGAATTTCTTGCATTATGATGGCTAGAGTTGCGGGACTTGAACAAATTATGCGCAATACCCGCAATCCCGCAGTGAAATTTAAGCCCTGCTTACCAGTGTATCTTGATCATGAATCAAATGAAAGCAAAGAAAGTTACTCTATGAACTTAACTTTAAAACGTATTTGATTATTTCAAATACAATTTCAAAAAATGTACAGTGGGCCTGAGGCAACACAATGTATTCTTCTATACACAGGCACATCTATTAACAGGCATAACAAACAAAAAATACTCCATATAGCCTATATTCCTTATGACCTGAGATCAGATGAAAATAAGGAACTTTTCATATTGAGAAATATGCACAAGTGCATGTGCAAAATGCAAAAATAACTGAATCTTAATTTACATGGTGGCGGTGGCAAAGTGTGATGCTGGTGTGCAGAGTTGTATTGAAAACAATGGAATCTAATGTAGGCCTAGGCTAATTGAATGTCGAAAACGCAGTGTGCCACACTCATTAAACGCCATTCAGCGTTTAATCGATTAATGCGATTAAAAAAAGGAACTTGTTATGCTTGGTCCTTAATCACATTACGATTAATGTGTTAACACTGACAGCCCTAATAAACAATTCACCAACTACGAATAATAATATAAGGGATGATGATGCAAGAGTAAAATTACTGTCTAAAATAGTTTACTTTGCAAGTGTGCACATCTTTCATTAAAGTCCTGTTGAAGTTATTGTTATTCTGGAAAAACTAGACACAGATTAAAACTGCACTCAAGAGGTTCAAAAGTTATGTGTGAACTGTAGACTATACTTGGGGACTGGGCAATGGAATTATTGCAGTAACTAAAACAGGAGACTTACTCTGGAAATACTGCGGAGCCTAAGTGAGACAACTCTTCATCTTCAATTGTGAACCCATTGTTGTTAACCTGTTGGCATAAAAAGACTTTCATTAAAATGTGACTATTAGTGGATTGCTCAGTGATTATGTAATCAACAGAATATGATTCCAGAATGTTGTAGAGTGTAGAACTACTGATTAGAGATCAATGTATTGACTGATTAGAGAGTGAAGCTGTCAATTCATTGGTTTTATTCAATGTAATACTGCGGGAAGATTGGCACTTGGGAGTTACCAGTTACCACAGTATAAGTGCAGTGTCAATTGACACTATCAGCACTGCATTAACAAACAGAGCAGCTGAGAGGTGAAGAGTGAATGGGAAAGGTTGGGGGTGATCCTAGGAGGGAGAGGGAGAGAGAGATGTTGGGAGTGGGGGTGGGTCCTAGAGCAAAACTCGAAACTAAATCCATTAAGACGCAGAGAGTGAATCTGTGTGTGTGTTTGTGTGTGTCTATCTGTCTGAGTGCATGCATGCTTGAGTGTCTGGTTGAGAAACAGAAGAAAGTGAAAGTGACTGAGAAAGCTGTAGTGGAAGCAGAGAGGAAGACCTAAAATGAGCGGTGTATATGTGGAAGTGAACGAGTACATGGGTATGTGGTGGCCTCTGTGGTATGTAGTAGTGGAAAGGCCTTTTAAGGTGGTGAGACCTCCCAGAGGAAGGGGGGGGGGGGGGGGAGAGACAGCTGGTAGTGAATGGGCGCAAGCAGCTGGGACACACAGGACATTGGGGGATACCACATGGGCAGCACCACATGGGCGAAGCCATCTTGGCATCAATCAGGCCTTAATGACTTGGCCAATGCTGACACATTAACATAACTCTGACTAGTGACTGCTGACATGCTGCCTCATTCAATAATAAGCCCCATTTTGTACTGTGAAGTATGCCCATCACCACAGGAATTAAAGAATGCCTTAAGATTTTAAAAATATAAATTCTCTCACAACTGCAAGGCTAGATGACTAATATTTACATATATGCTCCATTACCCCAGCAAAAAGCTCATTGAGAGTGGCCTTGTCGGGGAAGTCTAGGTGTCGTGAGTAAAAATGATGAAGTGCGGCGATGTCGGCTTCATTCATCTCGTTCTTCTCATTGTCAAGCTTGTCAAGGTCTGGGGAGAGATGACGGATTCCTTGAAAAATAACCTCAACCTCAATATACCACAGATTTCTTTAAGCCCAGCAGCAGTAGGCAATATTATTCTGACATTTATAAGCAATATCTAGCATGGATTTTTTTTTAATTATTATTGGACTAACTTTTGTTGAAATTGTGAAATTGAAATTGTATTACAATTGTACATTTATACATTTGATTATATTAATTATTAATGAAAATGGAATACTATCTATTAAAACATAGGAAACACATAGAATTGCAGCCTAAAGCTGCAACGGATGTCTGATGCACTGAACATCTCTGGCCGTCCTGACTACAACAGAAGGTGTCTTAGATACAGTTGTATGAATCTTATTACAGCTCAAAATCATCAAGTAAAAAGCAAAGAGTAAAAAGTATTCAAGTGAGCTCGTAACTCAACTTCTGACCATTTTCCATTTTATGAGTTTGTGAGGTCACCTAACACTGACAGTACATTCAGAAAATAAACACTTCCTGGTAATGTTCATTGAAAGCATCATGATTGTTCAGCTGTGCTTACGTGACTCAAACTCGCTCAGTGCTAACAACCGCTCAGACGGAGTCCTGTCTTTTTGCAGTTTCTGTTGAAAAGGAAAACACAAAATTATGATTTTCACAAATGCATTACAAGGGCTCCAGCTGAAAAAAGTACTATTGATTGATTCAATTTATTCCAGTTACGCCCTTATAGGTGACAACTCGCAGTGAATGCATCTGGCTAGGACTACTGTGACAGTTTTGCTAAGAATTTCGGTTCGCCATCTGGAAGTGTATGTTCTGTTCTTGCCCAGTTACATGTGATTGAATGAATGTCAATGCCTGTTGTACAAAGGTTAGGGTAACTGTTGTCAGATAGAGAAATCTATAGAGACAGCATGCAACAATATGCATTTGAACTTTTTCACACATTTGAACACTTTTTGAAACATGCTTTCATCTTTTTCAAATAAATGTTCATGATGTACTTTAATGAAATCATATGAAGGATAGATAAGCACAGCTGTTGTTCCAACTAACCGCCTAGTCAATGTTCAGTGTAGTTCTGTTTGGATTGGACCACCCTACAAAAATGTAAAGACCTTGCCAACTAAAATGCCTGCAAAGACTTTTTCAGGGGCAGCTGTGCAGTTGTTGGTGTTTGTAAAGCTTTTTTCCAGGCTTTTTCAGTAGTTAAATTGGTAGTTTTTGACCCAAAACAATTTACTGTGGTTTTAATCCCAAGATCATTATGATATAGCATAACAAGCTCGCACTCCCTGACAACATGTAAAAGTGTGCTTCAGCAGCACTAACTTGCCAACTCCAACACCTGTAATTGTATTTCAGAGGAAAAACACAGAAGGTTCTCTTTCCTATGCTACATAGAGCTAGTCTTCTGGTGATCAACCACTAGTTACAGTTACACAGGTAGCCAGCTCTGCAGTTACAGTTCATGACAAGATATAGCCAAAATATGCCCACAGTGATGCAATGTGATTTGTGTGAGAGACTTCATCTATCGCTACAAAACCTGACCAGACATTCCACTCCTGTCGACATAGGCCAAGTGAGGCTACTTTGTATTGCCTTGTCAAGTCAACATCTTGTGGACCTCAGTGGACGACTATTATGGATGAATGAAACGAGAGCACTAGACCTCTTCCCTGTTGTCTCTTTCCCCAGCGACTAAGCACAAGTGTTCACGAGCACCTCTCCCACACATACACTCAAACAAACGGCAGCCAGTCATTTCACACACTAAAAATCATACCTTCAGTTTGAAAGAAAAAAAGACTCATATACAGCGGGGAAAATAAGTATTGAACACGTCAACATTTTTTTCAGTAAGTATACTTCCAATGAGGCTACTTGCATGAAATTTTCACCAGACATTAGTATTAACTCAGATAATCCACCCATGTAAAAAAATCCAAACATTAAAGTCCATAGGTAGATTTAGGTGTAATAAAGTGGAATGACACAGGAAAAAAGTATTGAACACGCCTGCTGAAATTTCTTGTGGAAAAGCCTTTATTCGTAATGACAGCTTCAAGGCATTTCCTGTATGACGAAACTAACCAGTTACAGTATTCTGGTGTGATTTTGGCCCATTCTTTTCAACAGATAGTCCTTTAATATTGAAGATTCCAGGGGTCCCTCTTGTGAATCCTGATCTTTAGTTAACTTTCAAAACTGTTCAATTGGATTGAAGTCAGGGCCTTGATTTCCTTTCTCTGAAACCAATTGAGAGTTTCCTTTGCTGAATGGTTTGGATCATTGTCCTGCTGGAAGGTCTAGCCATGTCTCATCCTCATCATCCTGGTGGATGGTCAAGATTCTCCCAGACCAAAATGACTCAATTCATCATTCCTTCAACTGTATGAAGTCTGCTAGTACCATGAGATGAAAAACAGCCCATACCATGATGCCACCACCTCCAAACCTCACTGTTGGTAGGGTATTTTTAGGGTGATGCACAGTGCCATTTCTCCTCCAAATATGGTGTGTAGTATGACATCCAAAAAGTTAAATTTTGCTCTCGCCTGACCAGAATACATTCTCTCAGTATTTCATAGGATTGTCCAAATGTTGTGTAGCAAACTTTCAACGAGCTTTGACATGTTTTTCTTCAGCAATAGAGTCATGCGGGATGAGTGTGCATAGAGGCCATGGCGGTGGAGTGCATTACCTATGATTTTCTCTGTAACAACTGTACCAAGTCTTTCTGGAGCTTTCTCCAAGTGGTCCTTGGCTCTTGGGCTACTCTTCTGACTATCCTTCTGACTTCCTGGTCAGAAATCTTGCAAGGAGATCCTGTGCATGGCCAGTGATGATGCAGTGATGTTCCTTCCACTTGCAGATAATGGCTCCAATACTGCTTGCTGGATGCTTCGGAGGTTTTGATGTGCATCTGTAACCAGTTCCATTGATATGTTTTGCAACAATAAGGTTGCAAAGGTCTTGGGAGAGTTCTTTGCTTTTACCCATTATGAAATGTTTCTTGTTTGACACCTTGGTAACAAAAAACCTTTTTATAGCCCACCAGTATGTACTAACCCAGCTTATATCAATTTGCACAGATAGGAGGGATAATTTCTCTAACTACTTATAGATTCCAGTTTGTTCCTTGCCATTTCTTGCCTTTGAGTACTGCTTTTTCTTAGCGTGTTCAATACTTTTTCCCTGTGCCATTCCACTTTTTTACTCATAACTCTACTTTTAGACATTAATGTTTGGGTTTTTATATATGTGTGGATTACCTAAGTTAATACTAATGTCCAGTGAAAATTTCATGCGAATAGCCTCACTGGAAGTATACTTACTGAAAACAATATTGACGTGTTCAATACTTATTTTCCCCGCTGTATATCTGGTTAAGAATATACCTTTATATATCAGTTATGGGGAACAGGAGGGATTTCTGTGTGCATTTCCAGGATATTTTTGAAACAGCTTATATTTAAACCCCCAGGCCAATGCTCTGATTAGTTACAGTGATTTGGTTTCACAGTGTTTTAGAGAACACTTGATCACAATCGAGTGGTAACAGTACATGGATCAAACGGAAATAGCCAGACTCAGAGCCAAGGTAGAGTTGCGACAATGGGTGTTCAAAATTCGTTAAGGTCACGTGGTTCATGTAAACTTCAAAAAGTTCCCGGAAGTGATTGACAATGGATTAGAATGCATTAAATAAGCTACTGTTCAATGAGAGACAGAGCCACAATTGTGGGTAATTGACAGACAATAAATGCATTGATATACAATATTTATAACACAGTGCAATTATTGTGTAAACTGTGTAGTTATCCTACCATTACAACAATATTAAATTAAATTCCAGACCACCTGCTAAATATCGGAAGGTGACCTTTTCTTCTCCCTTTTACGTATGCGTCACTTAATATTAGTTTCTGTACAAAACCAAGACGGGAGATTCTTTAGAAAACACAATAGCACCCACCCCATAAGTGTAGCCTAGTCTTATCCAAATTATCATTATAAAAAAATGACCTAGTACGTGACTCAAGAGCTGTAAACAGTCTTTTTGAGACTGCGTGTAGCCTACAAAAGCTCATGGATATTTTAATTTTGCAACGAGAATAAATAACCAGGCTATGAACTCATAAACAACAGCATTTTGTCACCGTTTGTCATTCATCGTGCTGTGAATACAGCATTAAGATGCTAGGCTAAAGAGCTTGAGATTCAGAGAACCTGCATAGTTGTGCTCATCCTGTCAGAAAATAGCAATTTGATCAGTGATCATGCATCATATCAGCACAAGCTTGGTTTGAAACTGGTTTCTGGGGATGGGGTTTACATGATCCTTCACTGGGCTAGTGCCTGCTGTGTTAATATGACCGTGCTAATGCTAACAGCTGCAGCTCCCTCAAATCTATATAGGTTCTCATGCATATTAGGCTAGCTTTTGCCAATGAAAATGAATGCAATATAAAAAAAAACAGTAGGCTACTGCTCCTAACTGAAGAAACGTTTACGTTACTGTAAGGAAATTATTATTATCCAGGGTTCTCAAGTTTTGAGCTCAGCTTGGAGTGAGATTGGGGGGGGGGGGGTTGATACCTTGAATTTGTCATTGTAATCTATACATCCTATATCTTGTTTTTGTTTATTTTTCAGGACAGTCAGGGATTTGTACCCATCTGGGAAAGTATAATGCATAGCCTATGTCTCTTATGTCAGCCTTATCAAGAGAAACCATTTGTGTTTTTATGCATGTCAGTAGATGACGGTGAAGATGGTGAAGGCTATTGAGTGGGATTGTGTGGTTGTTGTTAAATGTGTGTGTGTGTGTGTGCACGTGTGTGCATACTGTATATAGTTATATAGTTCACAGTGTGTGTGTGTGTGCGCACGTTGCATGTTCTATATAGTTCTTGTATATAGTTATTGTGCATTTGTGCACGTGTGCATGCTGGATATAGTTATTTTGCATATTGTATAGTTCTTGTGGGTTTGTGTGTATGTGCATGCTGTATATAGCTATTTTGCATGTTGTATATAGTTCTTGTATATAGTTATTGTGCATTTGTGTACGTGTGCATGCTGGAGATAGTTATTTTGCATATTGTATATAGTTCTTGTGTGTTTGTGTGTGTGCATGCTGTTATATAGCTATTACCTCCTCCAAGGAGGTTATGTTTTCATCGGGGTTTGTTTGTCTGTTCATCTGGAACTCTTCCTTACATTAGCAGGCTCTCCTCTTGGTACCAGAGTTTGTGGGCAAAGCCATACTACATGTTGTGGTTCTTGTATCTATATGTTGGGGTTAAATTCCCTGACAGTTACCAACAATGTTAACAACAAACTCAGCTTCACTGCTGCAAACAAAGTTGGCTATATGCTTCGCCATATAACGAACCAGCTAGCCTTGTGATAACAAAATCTTTACCTTTTGTTTAGTCCACTGAAAGTTATCCACATATCAAACGATTAAATACACAGTTATGGAGTAATTGTTTTGGGGAAGCAGTTGCACTATATATCCACTTTTGCTGCCTTTAAGCCATTTAAATCCATAGCCTAAATGAGCATTGCACATGCGTTACAACTTGACGTGATGGTGAAGCTAAATGCCCAAGAAACGTCACGTCATAAAAGTTGTAGGCCTATAATGCAAAAACGTATGACAGCTTGTTCGTGGTGGTGTAGTGCTGCTTAATTGAAATGGGATAGGCAAGGGTTATCTTATATTCGGCTATTACGTGTGGCACATTTATTGGGCTTTTAGCCTCTTTTAATTTATTTGATAAACTTGATAACTGATAAAGACTGAGCAGCAGAAAAGTCATAGTCGATACATAAATCGTTTATTATTATAATTAGGCTATTGATAGCCTACTATTACTTTACTACTATTACTGTTATTATTATTATTATTCGGATGAGGAAAAGGAATGTAAATCTGAGTCTGAAATGTTTGCTACAAACAGTCTATACTGCTGTAACTGCACTGCTGTTATTAATTGTTAACTTCCGGGAACTATTTGAGGCTTCCATTAGCTGCCATTGTTGGAAAAAAATGGTACATTAGCGTCAATGGAGTTGTCGCAACTCTACCTTTATATGGCTCTGGCCAAACTCATTGAACTCCCATTCTATGTTGTCAGCTCCCAGCACGGCTTTAACCAACATCTACAAATTAGATTTGTGAGCCTTTTATCACAGTCTCCAAAATAATCCTGAAGGCTGTGCTGCAGATTTATAAATCACCTGCATCTTGAAACAAATACCCAAACAGTCTATGCATTTTTTCAAGTATGGCAAAGATAGGTAGACTTTTTCCCGAGATTTGTTAATCACAAAATAGGTAATACACTAGTAAAAAACATCAGCAACAAAAACTCTTAGAAGCAAAGAAACACTTCAAAAGTTCAACAACTTTGAGAAACAGAGAACTTAACAAGACTCATCTTATGCGTTCATGCAGATGAGGGGCCATGAACTCTTTCTGAAGTTCAACAAGAAATGGGGATATACCGGTAGTATAAACTAAACTGTACTAAACAGTCGTTGCTAGGGACACCTTACCAGAAAGACCAGAAGCTATAGATATTACTCTTGATAATGTACCCTCAAAATAGCATTGTTGGTAACACAAATAACCGTCAGTTAACATTGCCGTTGTTTGAATTCTCGTGTGTGTGTAGAGATTTTAAACAACTGTTGTGTGGACAGAATTAACATTGTTTTATTCCACTGCTTGGTTGAATTTCCCATTGTCCTACGTAATTTAGAACGACCATTAACCGTATGTTATTTGCACACCTATGAAGTAGATACATTTTTTTGGCCATATCACACTTATATATTAATTCGCCGAACTCGTTGTGAAGTTTAAATGAACCGTCACGTTGCATCTGAGCTGTAAAATGCAGACGTTCAGAACATAGTAACATTGTAGCATATGACGGAGGTGGCTTTTAGCTAGATGGATGACAGCAGGCTAGGTAAAATAGCGATGTTTCAAATCTAAAGTTCATCAGAATCTTGGGATACGCCCGCTTGACAACAAGAGAGATAGAACTAACGACTGGCCTTTGGCCGTAGCAACCATCCATTTAGAACTAGTAACGGCAGTTTGTTAGCCTAGAAATCTAGACGCACCCTAGCGGCGGCAAATTAATTTGCTCAGCCTGTACGTCTAGTATCAAACCATAGGGATTTCTATTGGCTGACGCCGTGGACGTCATCCAATCACAGCGCTCTATTTTGTTAGAGAGTCTTAAGGCGGGCTTAACAGGATGACGACAGTCCTGCGACGGTGAACAACAAGGAAGGTGGCTATGGCGAACGAAGAGCGGTTGTTTGAATCGGCGTTGGCGTCAACTTTGGAGGAGTTGGACTTGTGTTGCTTAACTTTCAAAGAAAAGCACAATGCACTTAAGTCATTCCTTTCAAAGAAGGATGTATTTGCCGTTTTGCCGACCGGATACGGATATGGTCGTAGCGCTGGCCTATTGCATGCCTAGGCACTAGGCAGTTTGAAAGACAATTCTCTGCCCGCCCCTTGGATTAAGCGAGGTGAATGGCTCGATTCCAGACTATACATTTCAATGATATAGGATGGCCCGCCAGGCTAGCAGTTTGTCCTGCAAGTTGAGAAATTAATTGATATGTGTCGGATAGGGATCGACCGATATATCGGCCGGCCGATATATCGGGCCGATATTTACGTTTTTTACGTGTATCGGCCGATAAGCGGCTGCGTTCGCCAATAGTTTCCCCCCGCATTATTTACATACAGGCGTCCACAGGCAGCTCTGTGTTGCTGGAGAAGCTGCAATTCACGTGCAGACTGCCCCTCCCCCACAAGTGCTGAAAGCCGGCTCTTCAAGACAACAGTAAAATTTAAACTTTCAAAGCATCTTTTAACTGTTTGACTTAGCTAAATATTGCCATACACTTTGAAGGTGGAAGCAAGTTTGTGGGTCCAAATGGAAAACACGAATGATAGATAGATAGGTACTTTATTTAATGCTTAATGCCTCGTTTATAGAACTGCTTGCCATTGTATTTAGGGAGCTGCAAATAGCTAAGTTGTAGGCTAGGCTAGCGGTAGCTGTTACAAACACTGGTCATTAAGTAATGCCAACGTTGTTCCGTGGTATTTGTGGGAGTTTTATTCAGCGACCACCTGGCTGAGTTTTGGACGCGTGTGGTGTGTGTGTGTGTGTGTGTGTCTCCCTCCCTGAATGCCTCTTCTATAAAACTGCTTGCCATTGTATTTAGGGAGCTGTAAATAGCTAAGTTGTAGGCTATCCGTATGGTAGCGGTAGCTGTTACGAACACTGGTCAATCATATGATTAAGTAATGCCGACGTTGTTCCGTGATATTTGTGGTAGTTTTATTCAGCGACCACCTGGCTGAGTTTTGGACGCGTGTGGTGTGTGCGCGTCTCCCTCCCCTTCTCCCTTCGAGCTGGGCGGAGTTGCCATCACAGTGATAAAAGCTTTAATAATGAGAGACGTGTTATATGTAGTTAACCATTAATTCGTGTTAACGTTTACCATGTACCAGACATACCGTGTATGCCTTACTTGTTTAGAGCCGTTTGCTAACGTTATCATTATCAATCCAGTTCAATAGTTGTTCGTCAGCTACCAAACAGACGTTTGTGTGTGCATCTTTGAGACACACGCATCACAGCGATATGAGAGTGCTGCGCTACCGGAAAAAGAGATTTTAAAACTTTGAGAGATATGTTTTATACCTTTTGACGTTGATGCCGTTTAGAACAGAAACATCTGACACCACGTTATTTTCTTCGGCGGATTTATGTTCTGTGATTGACAAATCTTGCAGCTTTTTTTAGAAAAATATAGACATAGAAAAAATGAAACCATGCAGTCTTAAATTACAAATCAAGCACTTTATTTCAATAGCTTTTCAGGCTTATTGTTTTCTTAAAGTATTTAAATGTGTTGACAAAGGACATTTTGTGATGACCTGAATTATGTCTTATAGTCAGCAAGCAATGCATCATCAAGGCTGTAAGATGTTGATGAAAGCATTTTGCACAGTTAACCATATCCATTGCACCCATCCATAAGTTCAATAAATGTTCCTTTTTTAAATTGAGACTTATAACATTTGTTATCATAATTTGTGTAATTATGTGTCATTTTTATGATGTAAATTGAGGGAGCAAAATAAAAGCAGTATCGGCTCCAAATATCGGCTCAAGAAAATCGGCAGCCTGTATCGGTCATCGGCTAAGGCTGAGGGGAAAAAATCGGTATCGGTATCGGCACTAAAAAATCCATATCGGTCGAACCCTAGTGTCGGAAGAAAGTAGTTCTACAAACAAGACAGTTTTAGCGATTAAAACGTTTAAATTGTAACAGGAAATGAATACAACGCATAAGCGGGATAATGGAATAAGCGGGATAATGGACTCCACGGTGGTCTGTTCACAGAAGTTAATGCACTTACGAGGTTTAAACCTCGTTCGCTTCGCGTCGGGCCATTTTACAACCTTGACCGTGCATTAACTTCTGTGAAAAGACCACCGTGTCGTCCATTATCCCTTACTTGTTTTTCCCTGGAGAACTTTAACCATCTGTAGGTAAATTATCACAATGATCCAATCAGAGCACATGGAATGTGTCATGTGGTTGCCCAGCAACATTGTTTAGAAAGTTGCCCCATGTATCTTCAGCTTGATGTGTATTTGAATTATTTGTGCCCCCTCTGCAGTAAAAGCAACCCTGTTTTTATGTGGGTCATAAAATTACATTAGCTTTTTAACACCCACAAACCTTTGGGGATCCGTTGTTTCATGAGGGGTGTCCTAAACTAACCCCTTTTTTCAGGATTGTGCACCCTTGTTGCCCTCATTGGCATCCTCAGCTGTCTCCACACAACAACTTTATCCCTGCCTCGACACTCCCTCCCTCCCTCCCTCCCTTCTCTCCACCATTCCCCATCCCTTCTTTTACTCCTCCTCCTCACCTGTTTCACAATGATTCTGGCCACCAGCCTGACCGTCTCGGAGGGGCACCAGTTCTCACCGTAGGCGCACATGGCTGAGCACTCCAGCTTGTGCATGGGCCAATCGCCTTTCTGTGGGAGTGACATGGGTCAGTTTTTAAAAAGTACAACACCCAGTCAGGCACAAACCATCTAGCTGTTTACAGACAAATGCCTTGAAAACAAAAGACAAACACTCCCCTGCTGCTTTTTTTTTTCTCTTAACGAAAAGCTAAATAAATACTAAATTCACCCCCCCCCCCCCCCCCCCCCCCCGTCCCCTTTGTTGGTGAGTCACGCTTTACACAAGAAAAGGACAGAGTGGCCTAAGCGGGGGAATCTCGGGAGAGAAAAGACTGAATTAATCTTAACACTGCCTCTCTGGTGGCTGGGTAGAAAGGGATATACAAAATCCTGCATCTTGGCGAGTAAACAGCAAATTGATCCCTAATGCAAAGGGATGGATTGCCGTAGCAACGAGTTCAGATCAAATGAATCCTTTCCAATAATCAGGTGGTGTATGGAGCCGTGTTTTCAGGCCACTGTTTCCTATTTTCCTTCTCTGTATTATTTTTAAAACTCTGCAAACGTAAGCTTTTTGGGGCCTAATTATCTACTTTTCCTCTGATACACATTGGATTAGACTCTTCATTAGGGTAATATCATATCACCACTTGCGCAGTATATTATATCTTTCGCCACTGCTGCCAGTGGCGAAAGATATAATATTTTTAATTAAAGCATTAGGCAGTGCAAAAAGGTCTATACAGCTATTAACTAACAGCTATTACTAACTATTGCAGTATATTTTATTTGTCTGCTGAGTTATCAGTATAATGTGATCTACATATTATACTGCCCAGGTGGTACACAACAAATGGTATTTCCAGCTCTATTTACATTTTCGGTAAAAAGTATTGCAATATATCGCAATATGTATTGTATCGCAATATCCAAATATATTGGACAATACCTCCCATCCACTACACAACTTACTGGTCAAACAAAAACGTGTTTTCAGTTGGAGGCTACGCCAACTAAGCTGTAAGAAGGACAGATACAGAAAGACTTTTTTTACCCACTGCAATAGCACTTTATAACTGTATTGTATCCTGACCCATGTATTGTGATGCGATGATCGTATCATGAAGTCCTTGCCAATACACAGTCTTACTAAAGTAAACATAATTTGACTCCATAAAACATGTGACAATAAAACAGTCAAACATGGGGTTAAATTGTGATTCTGTAATGACAGAAATATGCAATTATGTATAATTCTCTGCATTTCATTTTTCCATTATGTCTTGAGTAAAGAGTCCTTGTTCAGTTTAGATTTGTAGTCATGTTGGTACTCAACCAATATTTATATTAGCTAATTTTAGCAGTCTGTGTGTCATGAAATGGCCTGGGCTTAGCTCAGGCGATAATGGTTTCTTGTATATGGACAATGATGGCTGATGATGTAACTGAGCATCTCTCTTTAGATGTATGAAAAGTGGACTTGTATGTATATGTCTCCCTTTACCTGGCAATCCACATTGCAGTAATACGCCTGTTTGCATTTTCCACACTTGGACAGGCCTTCTTGTCTGTATATCAAAACGAGAAGGAAAACCTAGGTTATCAAAAGAGCACTGCATTACTCTCTCTGTAAGAAACACATTTCAAGAGGGTCTTAAGTGACATACTGTCTTAGGACGTGCCAAGACATTTATAGGCACAACCTTCTCAGTGACCATTTGCCATTCAGAGCAACGCTGTTTCTAGAAAGAGCTCTGTCTCTACAAACTTTAGAGACATTGGGCATAGTAAACGGGAAGCCAATCAAAACAGGCTGTAGCATAAGTCTAAAATGTATAAGTTGAAATAGTAAACAATTGCATAAGATATTAAATGTTTTAAGTAACAGCTGGTTAAATACATGTACGCAATTATTTTTTTTTAACATAGACGTAGATCTGTTTAACAACCAATAAGCACAATGTAATTTTATTGATGAAATAACCAGTTACAAGTAATTTCCTTTCTTTAGAAATCAATCGATGTAATCAGCTGATTGTAACATGCTGGTGCCCATATTCATGACAGTATCACAATGTGAAAAGGCCCATAAACTGCCAAAAATAATTACGATCCGGTAGTTACACGTCCTAATACCAGCGACGAAGCACAGGCCAGTGTCAACAGGCCAACTCCCATAGCAATCTACTGACATTATGCACATTAAGATAGCGTTACCTAACAGTACTAGATAATACTACAGCCACAGTCCCCCCTGTCTGCTGTAGCCTTTCTGGCATTGCTCATGCCAGTGTTGCATTAAGTTTAGTGACTCTTTACTGCCTGCAGACTCGATACATATGTCATCATAGTCATGATACAATCAATTGTTTTTGCATGTTGCTCTGATAGACAAGCTAGTTGCTCCTTAGTTGAGTTATAAGTGCCTCAGATGGGCGTGACAGTATAGGTAAAATTAGTGTCGTGTTTGCCTTATCCTTTGTCTTCATCACAGACACATAAATCATTACAGATCTACACAGAGAGGTAACAGTAGCAGTAACACTAACCATGATTTTGAATGACATACCTCGTGAAGCAGAATTCACAGTGGGCACCTCTCTCATTCACTGTCAAGACGTATGCGTAAGCTGGACAGGAGAACACGAGGTCCCCTACTTTGAAATGTTTCAAGGCTTTTAGTCCTCGACCTTTGCCAGGGCTCAAAAACCTATCGGTGCCTTCTATTCCTTCACTTTTCATTTTGTCTTAAGCCCTTTCTGTTTTTAACTTATAGTGGACGACTCCAAGATCAGTTAGCTAACGCTCGTTTCTAAGCTACAAACAATGCAGTGAGCTAGCCAACAAGCACACTCAATGCGTGCGGCTTATAACGTGAACCCTCGCGGCCTGTAGCTACTTGAAGGATGATGATGTTCAGCCGATATATTGAGGCTTGCTAGTGTGACTAGCTAACTAGTTACTGCAGAAACCGTGCTTGATACCACCCCTTGCTAGCCTGCTAGCGTCGTCCTAGTAAGTGGTCAACCCTGTGAGCCAGCCCAGCTAACTCAGTGGGCTAAGCCAAGCTGATGCTTCATGATTATGGATTCCGAGCTGTCTTAAAGCCCGTTAGAAACTGCCGTATACAGTCAACGTGTTCACTGCTTATCAGAAGTTGGCTAGAACTATCGGGTTGCGGCTGCCAAACTCATATGACAGTTTTTCTCAGTCGCTTTGGTGCATTTCTCGAATCATCATTAACGCTTGCACAACATAGTGCACCTGCATCACAGGCCTACAGTGAGTGGATTACCCTCAATAGCGCGTATATGTTGCACAAAATGCTTAGTCTTAAAAGCAAGCAAAACTAGCATTTAATGCTAATGAAACTGTTAGAATGACAAATCCTTACGCGATTGTTTATAAGTAAGATTATGTAACTCTTAACGTCTTTTGTCATGTTATCATTATGACAGTTTAGCCTACTCTGTAAGTATTCTCTAATGAATAATGCATAACAGCTACATACAAATCAGTACTAACTGCAAAGTTACACACTATTGTATTGTGTGTGTGTGTGTGTTTTGGTCGAGAGGTTGATTGCTAGACACTGGATATGTTTCAAAGTTATTACAGTGCTGAAGGCCTGTTCATAATTTGTTTACAGAAATCAAAGGCCTTTACTGTACTTTACAGCAAAAGGAATACACATGACATCTAGTTATGACAAGTTTGTTTTATGGGGTAGGACTATTTAGCATGGTAAGTGCATTTTGACCAACATGCCATAGCAGTTGAAAATGTAGCAGACATTTGTACCAAATTAGTTGCATAGATGTACTGAAGCATTTGCTGTCTGTTCAAGGTCGGGAGAAATGTGCTTTTATGATGTGCACAAGTGACAGGATGATATGGAGTTTGAACAAGTAGTTTTGAAAATTTCAATTCTGATCTGAGAAATGCACCAAAGCAACTGAGAAAAACTATAAATTGATCATCTGATTTAAAAAAAAAAAAAAAAGTCCTCTGGTTTACAGCACAGAAGAAATGCACTCAGTGAAAAGCAATGAAAAGCAAGGCAATCAACTCAAAATGTGGAAGAAGTACACAGTCTTTAGCTCTACTTGTTTTATGCTGCCACCATGGGGCCATTCAGCTAATTTCCTCTCTGTGCTCCATGCAGCAATTTTTGTCATAATTTTATCATGTTATAAGTTATTAAAACGTTTTTATCTTGTAGGCCGACACATGAATTCATATGCCACGTGTTGTTTTGGATTAATCAATGCTTTGTTTACAATGTTATTGTTTTTGTCATGTTGTTCTCATTAAGGCTTATGTTAACCCTTGGCCGTTGCGCTCCTCCAAAGAAGGTCGTCTGGTACACATATGGCAATCCAGAATATTCTCATCTGTGGTCCCCCGATGGTGGAACGACCTGCCAAGTGCCACCAGAGCAGGGACGTCCCTCTCTGTCTTCTAGAAGCTCTTAAAGACCCAACTCTTCCAAGGTTACCTCCTCTCTTAATACTTCTAACAACCTAACACACTTACAATGCACTTCCCTCTCCCTTCCTCTACCCACTTCTTCTACCACTTTCTCCTCCTACCACACTTTGACAAGGACATAATGTCCGCACTCTTAGCCTCTAGTAATAGTATTGACTGCAGTAGTAATTCCTAGCTAAGGTCTCCTTTGCACTGTAGTTTCAATCTTGTTGTCTTTCTGTAAGTTGATTTGGATAAAAGTGTACTAAATTAATAAAATTAAATGTAATGTTTAAAGTTCACCTCTAATTTAGCACAACTATGAATATAGCTGCAAGCAGCAATGCGGGGGTTGTAGCAGTCTAGCTGGAGGACGTTGCCATGAAAGTATCATGGTGTTACGTCAAGGACAAATTGGTAAATACGCTCAGCAAGTTTAGCCGAAATATTAGAGCCCGACCGATATAGGATTTTGAAGGCCGATAGCGATACAAATATTTGTTGATTTAAAAATCCGATATTCCGATATATCGGCCGATATATTTTTCAGAAATATATTATATAATATATATATTTTTTCAGAAACGCGCAACAAAACATTAACAGATTTCCCTAACATTAGTTATTTGTAGTTATTTATGAGTATTGAAAAAAATAATATGATAATGCATTTTAAAAACACAAAAACCGACTCGGCTGGATCAGCAGTTGCAGGATGTGTGGGGCGTTATACACGAGTGTTGCCAGCAGGGACGGTGTAGAGTGCCCTCTGGTGGACAAACTATACAACGCCAACACTCATGACATGTTTGAAGGGTGTTTCGTCCGTTTTATGTGTGACAAACATGGATGCCACAACATATGCTCACTAATCCTAAATAAACAACTGTATTTGCTTAAAATGTAGTGTAAGACGCTTGTGAAAGCTTTCAAGTGAGAAAAACGGCAAATTTCGGCAAAGTTCACATTAAAACTGTTGGACATGGACTACAAACAAACTATAACGTGACGACAAAAGTGATGACGTGCCCCTAACTGGGCAACTCTGTTAGCAAAATCAAGCCCCAGTTTCCGACCTCTGACTCACACATGACGTGACGTGAATGATGCGGAATGATGACGTTTTCACTGGGAAAAAGGTTTTTCCGATGCCCATGAACGCTAGGGAAGACCATGCTTTGGGGGCTATGCCTCCAGTTTTGATTGGCTGTATTGGGTGAACACTATCCTAGAAATCTAGACGCACCCAAAATGTGATTTGCAGCCAGGGTAGTCTAGCAACTCTCCGTTGGCTTGCGAGCTGGAAAAAACAAACTTACTTCGGTCAGGCCAATCACATCGTGTATATGTAGCAGGGTTGATTGTGTTTCCCTGAATTTCCTCAGTGTAGTTAATTTCCCTAAGTTCTATGTGCACATTTTCCCACGACTCTGGGGTACAGTAGGTAGCAGGGGGTGTGGCGTGGGTGTGGCAGGAGTTGTTTCCCACGGTAGAGACCCCTTAAGTTTTCATGTAGCCCCCTCCTCTGCCTCTTTTGCGACTGTCCTGAGGCAAAGGGGTTATTCCACATTAATTCAACCAGAGCCCACGCACTTAGGTCTCAAACAAATCTCAAACAATTACAAGGTGTACCTATGTTACCCAGGAGACACACTCTTTGTACCTCTTTTTTTGTCAAAGTTCACAAGCCCTTTGAGCAAGAATTAAACCATGTAGGAGGCTCAAATTTTGCATGCTGGTACAAAAATAGGAATAGTATGTAGCATGTTTGGCATATAGTATGCATGTAGCATGTAATAGGAATAGTATGTAGCAAATCGTCTACATACGAAGATCCTGCATGGTCATAGCTGTCCCTCAAAGTTGATAAAAATGTTATTGGAGTTTTTGGCTGGGCTCTGTTTAGGCCTTCAGAAGACATTTGTACTCAACGTAGGCTTTTGATTTATGTTCCTGAGATAAGTAGAAACACTCTCACAAAAAGCAATGAACAGAAAATAAATTCCTTCAGGGTCTGAACAGCAGACCTCACAAGTCTGAAAAATAATTTTGGTTCTCATTTTCAGAGCACCCAAACACCTTGTGGGAATATACACGAATCCGGCGAAACTACCGGAAGTAAGCGGGCGCCATTACTGATGTGTTGCTGGGTAGCATTCAGCATTGCGCCTATGATTGCGCCAGTGCCTCCTATTGGATTCCTTGCGTCCACTGGGATAACAGCCCGATTGTCTCACTACTTCTTTTATAATGTCGAGTGGGAAAACATGTTCCGTTTTCAATTGTTCCAATAGCAGCAATAAAATTACCAGATGGAACAAAAATAAAGTGAGATACACAAAATACAGCGGGTTGACTGCCCCTGCCTGGTAGCCTAACGTTACCATCGATTTGCACAGATAGCGGTTAGCTGTACCATACCCTTTTGAAATGTGAAAATTAGATAAACAATGGTCACAAATGAAAAACATGAATTAGTTTATTTGATATCCATTCATTTATTGTTACCAAATGGAAAGATATTTTTATAGTTTCCTCATTAGCTAGCCTAGCTAGCATAGTTATTGCTGATGTTAGAGCTACAGTAGTTAAGTAGATTTAATATCAACCTAGTCCCAATTATGTCTTTATTTCCTCATTCTCTACTCTAAGCTATTTTCATAAATAATCTGTAAAATCGCTTGTACCTTCATCTGTGACCGGAGGCCACTGTCTAACGTCATCAACCCAACAAGCCATACTGCCTGGCTGTAGCTGTCATTGAGGGTGCGTTATCACGGAGGTTTGTTTACATACCAGTAACCATAGGCTAGACATAATATACTATGTCTATGCCAGTAACAGCTCAGTACAAGATGGCAGCCTCCACAGAACGCTCGTCGGATTGTATTCGGAAAATATTTTTTCTTTATTCTCCATGATCCCTTCTTTTTAAAAACACTAATTTGACTTGTGTTATGCAAATCTTTCTTCTTTACTTTCCACCCTGAACATGGGCAAAATGTACCATTGAGATCAATATGTATAGAGTTACCACAGGTTACTCTATATAACCACAGGTGGCACTGTGGGAACTATATATAAAACATATTAATCTCGTGCATTTTGCCCATGTTCAGGGTGGAAAATAAAAAAGTAACTGACAACTAATTTGGCCAATTTACCACAGAAAAAGAGAATTAAGAGAACAAATGAAAGTTAAATATGAAAACATCTAAAATAAGTCATAGTTATAGTAACAGCGCTCCACAATGGCATTGATGGCAGAGTTGAATGAAAAGAGATAAAAATGATCGTGACCCCACAATGAAAGCATGGGAAGCAAGGGAAGTCTTAGGGGCCTAAATTGACCCTGCTTCTTACTCCTAAATGACAAATCTCCTAGTGTGTCTCCAACATCAGGAAAAGTCAAAGACTTAGCTCATATTTCCATAAAAGTTCATCACCAGGGTACAAAGACTGCCGTATGGGTAATTTTTTACCTGCCAAATGACAACCCTAACCCTAACACATTTATAGACACACATTTCTGACATGTAGGACAAGGGTATAAATAATAGGAACACAACATGAGGGTTAAGTTGGAGAATACAAAGATTCCTAGGTCCTCTCTTTTGCACTCTCCTCTTTAGCTCTCCCCACTGGTTGTTGATCAGGACTGAGATGGCCATGGCGGAAGCTTGATTTACTGTTCAGCAAACCATATACAAACTATACATACAGCAGGGGAAATAAGTATTGAACGTGTCAAGTATACTTCCAGTGAGGCTATTCACATGGAATAGTATTTACTCAGGTAATCCACACATTCCAAACATTAAAGTCCATAAGTAGAGTTATGTGTATTAAAGTGGAATGACACAGGAAAAAAGTATAAGAAAAAGGCAAGGAACAAGCTTGAATCTATAAGTAGTTAGACAATAATTATCCCTCCTATCTGTGCAAATTAATATAAGCTGGGTTAGTACACATTGATGGGCTATAAAAAGGTTTTCGTTACCAAGGTGTCATACAAGAAACATTTCATGATGGGTAAAAGCAAAGGGTTCTCACAAGACCTTTGCAAAACATATTGAACTGGTTACAGATGCATTTAAAAACTTCAGAATCTTCTAGTTAGCAGCATTGGGGCCATTATTTGCAAGTGGAAGGAACATCATCAATCGGCCACGCACAGGATCTCCTCATAAGATTTCTGACTGGGGAATCAGAAGGATAGTCAGAAAAGTAGCCCGAGAGCCAAGGACCACTCGGAGAAAGCTCCAGAAAGACTTGGAGGCAGAAGGTATAATTGTTACAGAGAAAATTATAGGTTATGCACGCCACCGCCATGGCCTTTATGCACGCTCACCCTGCATGACTCCATTACTGAAGAAAAACATGTCGATGCTCGTTTAAAGTTTGCTACACAACATTTGGACAAGCCTATGAAATATGTTTAGAGAAAATTGCACTATACATCACCCTAAAAATACCATACCAACAGTGAGGTTTGGAGGTGGAGGCATCATTTTGCCTGTTTTTCATCTAATGGTACTGGCAGACTTCAGTTGAAGGAATGATGAATGGAGTAATTCTTTTCCGAGAGAATCTCGCCATCCACCACGATGATGAGGATGAGACATGGCTAGACCTTCCAGCAGTACAATGATCCAAAGCAAAGGAAATTCTCAATTGGTATCAGAGAAAGGAAATTAAGGACCTGACTTAAATCCATTTGAACAGTTCTTGAAGTTAACTAAAGATCAGAATTCACAAAAAGGGACCCCTGGAATCTTCAAAATTTAAAGAAAAAGAATGGGCCAAAATCACACCAGAATACTGCAACTGATTAGTTTCATCATACAGGAAATGTCTTGAAGCTGTCATTGCAAATAAAGGCTTTTCTACAAAGTATTTAAGAAATTTCAGTAGGCGTGTTCAATACTTTTTTCCTCTGTCATTCTACTAATACTTTTTTCCTCTGTCATTCTACTTTATTACACATTACTGTACTTATGGACTTTAATCTTTGGATTTTTGACTTTTTAAACTATTAAAGAAAAACTTTTTAAAAATCCCCATAGACTTAACATTGCCGATTGTGACATCATAATACGGCCGTTAAGCAATTAGAATCCTATGGCAGGTGTTCAGGCCACCTGCAGCCTCAGGCTTTAAGCATACAATCTGAGTCAATTAAGACTACACATCCTATTCAACTGTTTCCTCTGCCCAAAACTGTTTCAAAATAAAAGTCCTCACTACAATAATCCACTGTTAAACAATGTAACCCATTAAACTACTGAACTTTTTACATTCAACTTTTAAACGGTCTACTTTTAAACTATCATTAAACTATATCTATTAAACTAGCTGTCTATCAACAACTTTTAAACTATCTACATTCAACTTTTCAAACTTTTAAACTATATACATTCACTAGCTCTCTATCAACAACTTTTAACTCCTACCCACTGTAGCTAGTTAGCATGGTTAACAAAGTTAGCATGTTAGCATTGTTCACAAAACTGCTAAAAATGATAAGCTAGGTTAGCTAAGTCACATGGTTAACATAGTTAGCATGCTACCATGTTAGCATGCTAGTTAACATAGTTAGCATAACTGCTAAAAATGATTAGCTAAGTTAGCTAAGTAACATGGTTAACATAGTTAGCATGCTAGCATTGTTAGCATGCTAATTAGCATAGTTAGCATAACTACTAAAATGATAAGAAGCTTGGTTAGCTAAGTCACATGGTTAATATAGTTAGTATATTAGCATTGCTAGCATAGTTAGCATGTTTAACAAAACTGCTAGAAAATATTAGTTAAGTTAGCTAAGTAGCATGGTTAGCATGTTAGCATTGCTAGCACTGCTATAAAACATTAGCTAAGTAGCATGGTTAGAAGAATTAAAAATCTTAGCATAACTGCTAGTAAACATTAGAGCCATTCCAACTTTCAGTTATCGTCAAATATCTACCTATACACAGCCATTAAACTATTTGAATATCAACATTCATTAAACTGCTAGAAAACGTTAGCTAAGTAACATGGTTAGCAGGTTAGCATTGCTAGCACTGCTATAAAACATTAGCTAAGTAGCATGGTTAGCATAGTTAAAAATCTTAGCATAACTGCTAGCAAACATTAGAGCCATTCCAACTTTCAGTTATCGTCAAATATCTACCTATACACAGCCATTAAACTATTTGAATATCAACATTCATTAAACTTCCAGTCTGTCAACAACTTTTAAACTATTTACCTTCAACTTTTAAACGGTCTACTTTTAAACTATCATTAAACTATCTATTAAACTAGCTGTCTATCAACAACTTTTAAACTATCTACTGTCTATCAACAACTTTTAAACTATCTACATTCAGCTTTTAAACAGTCTACTTTTAAACTATCAACTTTTATTAAGCTATGCAACCACCATGTCTATCCTAGCATCACCGTAGTAACCATCTCTGTATTATCTGTTTTAACTATACATGATATTTTACATCACAACTTTAGCATTTTCATGCACTGGTAATTCCTTGGAATTGCATTTCTAGTTATTATTATTATTTTTCTTTTAACCTTTTTGTGCGCGCTATTCAGCCCAAACCGCTTAACGTACAAATTTGGTTCAAACACCGTTCCGTAGATCTTCCAAGGCTTTACCGTCCTATCCGTTTTTCATTTTTGAGAAGTTTATACTTTTTGAGATATTTGTAATTAAAAGTGTATTTTTCCCCATAGACTTGAATGGGGGCTGTGATGTCATAATAGAGCCAGCTGCGCTCATTAAGTAGTTCTCAGAGCAGTTCCCAGGCTAAGTAGAACACTGGCACAGGTGTCACCTGTGAGGAATTCAACTGTCTCAGCTTCTAAGCATACAATCTAGCTCTACCTGAACCTCATCCTGTTAAAGTGTTTCCTGTGTGTCAAAATAAAAATCCCAGCCATATCTCATGCATTCAGCATTATATCTCCAGAACGGCTTGACGTACATGCTTCAAATTTGGTACGAATGTTTTTATGGACTCAAAGATGAAGTGAGTTGAAGTTGGAGGTTGAAGGTCAAATGTCAAGGTCAAAAACACCTTGAGTATGATATCTCAAGAATGCCATGTCACACAAGATTCAAATTTGGTTACTCCAAAAGCACCTTTGCAGGTTATCACAATTACCCTACCAACCAGCTAGCAGCAAGCTCAACAGCCTCACCAACACCCTAACCAGCAGACCGCATCCCCTCGTGTAATTCCTCGGAATTGCATTTCTAGTATGCTTTTGTAACCTGTGTTGTGTTGAACCGTGCGGTTCAGCCCTGTACACGCCCGGACTCGAACCCGTAAACAGTAGCACCTCGGATTGGGAGTCGAGCGTGCTGACAATCAAGCTAAAAGCCCAGGCTGCTAGCTTTCATGCCAGCACTGCTCTTGAAGCATCGGGGAGTAAGGTTTACTAATGTTCCACAGGCACAGCTATGCTAACTAGCATCCCTTTCATAGAAGGATACACACATGCTTGAAGACAGTTTAATATGTATGTAAATGTATTTATTTGATGTAGAATCTGAGATATCAATGTAATACACCATAACAGTGGTAATGATAATAACGTAATAAGTAAGGGATAATGTATTATTGCAGGACGCGGAGGGGTCTTGCTTTATCCTGAAGGGACTTACTTTCCGAAAAATGACCGACGGACAATACACTATCCCGCTTTTAACACGGCTACTTGCCAAAACGAGTCAGGAAACTTCACACAATGGGTCTTTTAAAATTATTTTTGTTACCGTTTCATGGCTTCCGTTGACAAAACAAATAGTTTGCCACATAAATAGAACTTGACTGACATCACTGTTACCATTAACTGGCAGTGGAGGTCAAGTTAGCTGACTTGCTAACGTTAGATAGTTAGCTCACACACTATTTAAGACGTGTTTTCGGATTACAATAACAGCTTTTTTAGAATGTACAGTGTCTATATCTCCTACATGCAGAATGATATGAAAGACGTAGGGCCCTATTTTCGCGATGCAAAACCCTATTATCCCGACGCAAAGCATATTCCTATCGTACACTTGAGTTTTTCACCATGCTCTTCTCTTTTATTACACGATGCGCTCAGGGGTGTGGCAATTAACAACCTAAGGTGTGGTCTTGGTGCATACAGTTTCACGTGCAAACAGATTCCTTCAAATACACCGCTGACTATCAAAATACAGATGCGCTGTTTGAAGTTGCGCTGCCTGCTGTTAAAGAAGCAACAATTTTAGCAAAAATTACCTTAATTATGCAGGTTGAGAGTCGTTCTGATGGTTCTACAACACTTTCTGGGTCGTTTGGTGGGTGCTTCATCTCCCCCTATCGCTTCTCAGTGGAAAAAACAGATTTGCAATTTTCTGTTCCCGGTCCAAGGAAATCCGGATGTGACTCAGCGGAAGTATCCAATCGCGCCTAGAAAATGTAGTTTGTAGTTTCGAAGAAGACTGCAAAATGGACACCGACTTGGCTTTGTTGCTGTTAAAATTGTAAGTAGCCTTCCCTTGGGTGTACTTCGTTTTTGTAATGCGGTTTGATAGTCTCTTGAACAATGTGTTTGCTCGACTGTTTTATTGTGAGCCCTGTATGTGTTTAGCTTGGTTTTTTGATGGCTAGCTCGCTAGCTAGTGGGGGTTTAGCGTAGCAGTCACTTGCTACCGAAGCTGCAGGGGGAGCTGTGTTGTGAAAAATGCGAGCCCAAATCCCGCGAAAACCCAGAAACAGTGAAGGAATAATCAGACCTGCATAGTGCTTCTTTAAAGGGAATGACAGATGTCATTTTCATTGGTTTAAAGGATGTTACGCCCAAAACACACCCACGACTGATTAAGAAACATAAGACCAACCTTTTTGTGCCATGCACCGACATTTGATAACAAAACCACCCCCAATGTGGACTGGACAAACCCTGAAATTTGTTCAAGCTATTCGCCAGTGACCATGCGGTTTAGATCGCCAAAATATAGCCCGTAAATCAAAGGCACAAAACCCATTTTCCTTGACAGCGGTCTGTTATACATAGCAACGGTCTGTTATACAAAATGATCAGACCTCCGAACGTTGAGAAGGCCCATTCAGGTGAATGGAGCATTCTACAGCACTGTGAAGAGCCATATAATAATGATGTAATATAATGTAGGTCAGTTGAAGGGCATGTGAGCAGTAGATGTTGCTTGACAGTAGATGTTTCTTGGCTGTGCTCAATGATGTAAGGCCTGTCCTGCTCCCCATGCTCTACCCACCTGTCCACATTTATGAAGCCCAGCCACCTTGGATTATTCTAATTATAGTTATTTATCTAATTATAATTATTTTTCATATATGTATTGTATTCTTGGTACGGTGCCAATTGAATGCTGTGGTTGGTCACCCAACGATGATGACATTTGACAAAAATTATTTTAGGCTTACTATAATTAGAGGTGTTCCTATGATCATTTGTTAGGTGAAGCAATCAGGTGGTCAAGGCCCCATTCAGTTGGGAAATGGTAACTGGAGCCAGGGCCAGCTGGGACGACAACAACAACAACAACAACACTTGAGTCAAACAAGCAGCAACATATTTTCTCAATATCAGCATCCGTTTATGCAATTTAATACCATTTAATAACAATGGCAGATGACCAAAGTGCTGGTTTCCTGTCCATGGGTTGAGCCTAGTTCTACACTACAACATACATTGAAAATATAGTTGTACTTGGTATAACTAAAAACATTTGACTTACAGTATATAATGGGTCAAGGGCCCATTGAGCTGGGACATGGTAGCTGGTGACAACAACAACAACAACAACAACAACAACAACAACAACAACAACAACAACAGGTCAAACAGGCAGCAACATTTGATATTGACTAATTTTCTCAATATCAACATCAGTGTCAATTTCTGCAATTTAAGGACATTTAATAACAGTGGCAAATGAACAAGGTGCAGTTTCCTGTATATGGATTGAGCCTAGTCCTACACTACAAGACAACATCAATGAAGATCTCCATTGAAAATATAACTAATAACGGAATAACTAAAACCATTTACTTACAGTTTATGATGGGCATGTTTCTGCAAAGCACAGTCATTTCCCGCCATATCTGGCCATAGGCCACAACCCAGCCTGTTAGAAAAGGTTTGAAAAAGGTTATTGTAAACAATACAATATTTAAAATGAACAGTGAACGTTTTTTAAATGTTGGTAAGACTACATTAAGGAGAATATCAATAATAAACAATTATATTAATACAATCAACAGCCTAATGACATTAAACAATGAAAATAAACAAATACTATAATATACAAACTATAACTCATAAGTAATACTTAATTAACTAAGTGCATGGACTGATATGGAATTTCGGAGCCGGTAACAATAACCAATATTTATCTGTTTGTTGTGGCCGATACGATAACTGATTATGTTATTCTTGGAAAAAGAAATTGAAAAGTGATAATAAGCAGCATTTAATTTTACATACCACCAATGATGGACAGAACTCATAGGCCGGTCCTCAATGGTACAGCAGCAAAATGTCATTAAAATAGCAGTAGGCCTACGTATGGCTTCTTTAAGGTGAACGTGATGTCAGTTGGTGAGTGAGTGTCTGTGGCCAGCGAGATGGTGAACGGAGATAAATGAAAAAGCTAGAATAAGGCTGCAACTCCTCGGACTATGTAGTCTCAATTGCAAAATCATGTTGGTTTATCCTTTACACATTGAGAAGATCAGACCTTATCTGACAAGATTCCACACAACTTCTTGTACAGGCCATGGTTATCTCTATTGTAATTCACTGTTAGCTGGCCTACCTGCTTTTGTAGTAAGATCGTTACAACTGATTTAGAATATTGCAACGTTCCTGGTCTTCAATCAGCCAAAGAGACACATGTAACTCTCCTAGTTACTCCCCACTGACTCCCTATAGTGGCCAGAATGAAATTTAAATCTCTCACTTTGGCCACTGACTGGATCTGCTCCCTGCTATCTTAATTCAATGATCAAGATATATATCCCCAACCCACTGCGGTCTTCTGATGAGTGTCTGTTTGTGTTGGCCAGCCATAATCGCTAGGTCAAATTCAAGACTCTTTTCCTCAGTGGTTCCTTGTTGGTGGAATGAGTTGGCCAGTGCTCTCCGTTCCTGTGATAGTTTTGGGTCTTTCGAGAGGGGTCTAAAGGCATATCTGTTCAACTTGCACTTAATTTATTAAGCGTTTCTTATGCGTAATGGTTTGTATATTATGGTATTTATTTATTTGCATTAGGCTATTGATTGAATTGACATTGTTGTTTATTATTGCTACTCTCCTTAATGTAGTCCTACTTTTTAAAACTTTGTTGTTATTTGTATGTCGCTTTGGACAAAAGCTAACCATAACCATAAATTATCAATATTATGTAGGCCTATAAGCCTTTATATATTAAGCAACTGTATTTTCATCTGATTCTCCAATACTTCAATATCAATATGCAACACTACCAACATTTTTGTTCAGTCTGTTCATTTCAAAGTTTGCATGGGGAATCTAATGTATTTTTTTTAAACAAACAAACAAAAAAAACAACAACAATCTTTTTGTGCAATTAATTATTTAGGTTACAATTTTTAGCATCACCCACCATTAAGAAGTCAGAGGCTGTTTAATTTCTGATTTCAGTGGACAATTTGGTTTTAATATTACCATAGCAATCACCAACACCACCCTATCTTATGAATACACCTTTTATAATTATTGCTCATCTGAAATCTCTTCATGATCTGACAAAAAAGTTTTGTTTTTCGCTAGGTAATGCACAGTCCTATTGCATGGCATGCATGCCTCAAGATTTTCAGCGCTATTGCTACACCAGTACAGCCGTGGCCTACTGGTTAGCGCTTCGGACCTGTAACCGGAGGGTTGCCGGTTCTAACCCCGACCAGTAGGAACGGCTGAAGTGCCCTTGAGCAAGGCACCTAACCCCTCACTGCTCCCCGAGCGCCGCTGTTGTAGCAGGCAGCTCACTGCGCCGGGATTAGTGTGTGCTTCACCTTACTGTGTGTTGACTGTGTGCTTTGTTTGTTATACTAATTCACGGATTGGGATAAATGCAGAGACTAAATTTCCCTCACGGGATCAAAAGAGTATATATACTTATACTAAAATACGTAGCCTATAAAAGTAACTGAAACTGTAAACTGGATAGGTAGGATAAGGGGGTATCAAGAGAACGCTTGCTTTTCATCATATCAGATCTTTTTAATTGCAATCAGATCCAGAATCAAGTTAAACCACATACAAATGTATAAATTAATAGACACAGGAATAGAAACAGGAATAGAAGGAAATCTAAGCTTGCCTTGCCCTGCACTGCTCTCTGCTGGTTACAATTGTCATGAGCATTTATTATGAGAGCCTCTGTGGAACCAACACCTCTATACTACCCCCTGGTGGATTTGTAGGGAATTTAAATATCAGCACAGATTTGCTGTGTTCTCTTTTCAGGTGTTTTTTTATGGGCCCTCTAGACTGGTTATATGCTTCCTGCTGGGGGGCTTCCAAATGGGATTTTGATTTGTGAAACTAGCAAATTAATCTAAATAATGATCAAATCTGGTAATGGCACGTTTGGCTATGTGAGAGGTGGTGCAATATTGACCTAATGCAAATGACGTTGATAATTAAAAACTGGATTTAGTTTCATCCACTTCCCTGTTGAGTATTTGTGAACCCAGATATGACAACCAAAATACAGATGGAAAAGATTAGTGAAACATTTATGTCACACAGTGTTTAATAGATAAGATAATCAATGCAGGGTGCACAGAAAGCAAATATCAACAACTTAGAAATATATTTATTAGAAAGACATCAAAATAGGAAGTCAGCATTTTACAAAATGTATACAGTATGTTCAAGCAGGGAGTGGGTTTTGCAAAGGATATAGCCACAGCTGTGGTTGGGCTAAAGGCTCTCTCGTGAATGGAATGATCGCCTCGGACAATTCAATGCAAAATGCAGAGTGATTATTGGCTTTAAAAAGTCAGAGTGTGGATGTCCTGAGATACCACTCATGTTGAGTCATGGAATGCGTCTCCTCAAACAGAAATTAACAAATAGTTTGACTGGACCTAACTGCTGTATATTTTCTATATGTTTTGGGTTGGAATAACTTAGCAATGCATGATGTGATTTCACATAACAGAACCTAACACGACATCCGTAAAAACGATTGACTTGGGTCACAATATTGTCAGGTAACAATTTGAATTTGCTAATATTAATCAAAAGAGGTAAAATTAAAACATGAATGCGTGAAACATGCCAGCAATTGAAATGTTGTCTTTCTTTGAACAATTGTGATGTTACCATTAGTAAAGCCTGACCTGACTTTGGGACTGCTTAGGGCAGTGTTATGTTTTGCTGGATTAGGATTTAAAGACAAGATTGATACGGGGAGCTGGGGACCTGTCCTCCTTCTCCTCCACTCCCGCCCCCACTCATCAGAACAACAGCCACATTTTTATAATATTCCTCCACATAAATACTAAGACTTCACCCACATCTGCGTCTGTAGGCTTTGGCCAACCGATTTGCCCTACTTGCCCAACCTAATTCAATTTTTTCAATAGTTCTAATCTAAAGATTTAGCCCTTGTTTGTAAATCCATCAAGGCAAAGGAGCATTTGTGAATATTACTGTCATTTTCATTTTTCTTGTCTTGATTAACAACGACCCGTGGTCTTTGAGACCCCACCCCTCTGTCCCCCTCCCAGCGGTTTGGCATTCCCCTTAAGTAGAAGTCCGAAATCATTTTATTCCCTAATTTTTTTCTCTACACGAGGACAGAGCGTATGGGAATATAATTCTTTTTAATAAAAAGTAAGATGGATTAGATGGTACAGATTGTCATTTCGAATTAAAGAAAATGATAAGGAATGAAAAAAAATGTATAAGTAGATTTAGTGCTCAAGGAGACTCGGTTATGATAAAATATTGCAATCTGTGCAGATGACAGAGCTGTCCTGTACCCTTAAATCTCTCCATGACAAACATGCACGGCTTAGTTGTGCCTTAAGCTCATTCACTTTGGATCTTCATGTGGGATGCTTTTGGCCAACTCTCTTGTTTTTTTCTTTTTGTGTGTGTGTCTTCTACTTTTTTCTTACTCTTGTAACCTGCACTGAAGATAGTATTCTTAGCATGTAGTTCTATAGTGAAGTTCTGCTGATTGATTTTAGTGTGTATGGAGAAGCACTAGACCTAGACCGACCTGCCTAAATAGTGGTTTTTGAAAGCAAATGTTGACTCAAAGACACCAACCATGCTTTAGGACTTGAGGACACGAAAGCGGCCATAAATGTCTTGCTGGGGAGTTTAAATTCAAACCATTCGCTCGTATATTGACCTGTATACTGGTCTTACACTGTGCAAGTAAAGAACCCATACTCCACTCCGAGGAGCATTTGTCTGTCTTGGATTAGTTTGAGAGGGATGGTTAATAAGTGGACCAGAGAGTGTGAAGTTTGATTAGTTTGAGAGGCATGGTTAATAAGTGGACCAGAGAGTGTGATTAGTTTGAGAGGCATGGTTAATAAGTGGACCAGAGAGTGTGAAGTTTGTGGTGCGTGGCACCCCAGTAATCTTTGCTTTCACTGTAGGCTTAGCTTTCAACTGTCAGTCTGATTACAACCAAACAGGTGCATTAGCCAGTGGTGAGGTGACTACTACTCCCCCCTCCCCCTGTCTCTACTCACAAATATTGGCATGTCTTTCAAGTTGGTTTATCTGAAAATCTGCAAAATGCCTTTATGTTATGCTATATTCTATCATTTAGTAATGTTTCACTAGATTGTATCTCTACAGTTGCCCTTCACAATACAGTGGATTAGCTGGCTCTGATGCAACCTCTGCTTACGTCTATTATAACTACTCAGGCCAAATTCTAACACTGCAGTTGACAGTCTATCATTTAAAGCGAATGTGAGAAACTTCAGGTTTACATTTTTTCTCTTTTTTTGTGTGTTAACATTCAAATGAATCCCTAAAGGAAGCTATAATTAACACAGCTTTTACATAAAATGTAGGAGGATTTTCTTCATATTAACTTTACCTAGCATTTCACCGCACCCTGAAACATCACACTGTCGAGAGCTGATGAGAGCAATTTTGTTTAATTTCCCTGTCACAATTATTTTATTAATATGGATAAAATGGGACATCTGGACATTTAAATGCGTGCCATTATGTGCTCTAAGCAGATGCTCTTTTATGGCCGTTTACAGATGTTGCCGTGACCTGTTTCATATGGATGAGGGCACTTATGGCTTTACAAGATCAACATTAGAAATAAATAAATATTATAGAAAAGTATCCTTTATTTTCCTTAATCTGGTTACTTTCCTCTTGTTTTATCATACCGAATGGCACATTTTCATTCAATGTCATAGATAATGCTGCTTCTGTAAACCACTACCCTTCAGTGATAGTTGCTCATTTTCTAACCTAGTAATGTTGTGGCCGAGTTGTAGTGGTGTTTTTAGTAATTGTGATATAGATATGGTACCATGGTGGATCTAATGCAGATCTACTCCAGGGAGGTATAGAGCTGACAAATTGTACATGTTCTTGTGTGCTTATCTCCTGATTTAGTGAAAGGAAAAAGAGATTGTTTGTCAAGTGTAAGTGGTGGGGAGAGAGAGGAGAAAGGGTCGGCGCGGCTTCTTTCAGGATTAAACACACGTGGGTGAAGGCCCACTCATCATGGGAGAAGGATTACATTTGCTGAACATCTTCATATTATTTCTGAGGTCTTACTGCATTTTGCTTATTGCTATTGCAGGGCACAATCTTTTCAATTCCTACTGGGCCTCTAAAGGCAATCTTTGTAATTCAAAGGCAAGTTATCTAATTTATTATGAAAGGAGAAAAAAAAGAGTGAGTAGCATTCAAGTTTTTCCTCCTGCAAATTAAATTGAACTGTGTCCTGCTTTACTGAATATGCTTAAAAGATAGTTTGCATGATATGTAGGGCCCAGTTGCAATATTGTACAGTGTTTGGTTAAAATGTATGGGCTTTACTGGGGTCCAATAAGCTTTCGTCATAATTATGAACATTCAGAAGGTATAACCTGTAAGCTCCACTGAAGTCAATAACTTAAAATTCGCCTCCCAATTCCAAGAGAAGCACTTTCGTGCTATCAGTGTAATTGTTTCTAAACCAGGGCCAAGGACCTTGAAGCATAATACTCCATCCATTTTAGAAATTCAACAGCAGAACCTCTAAATCACATCACCTCTGTCCCCGCAGCCTCGTCAGTATCTCAAGACTCGAAAGAGGCTTTCGAGAGCAAAATGCGGAGCGCGTCGTGGGAAGAGGCCGTCCTATTTTGATTAATGTGTCTGATCATCAACTCTGAAATCACTTTCGCTTGTTAAACCCATCACACAGTACCATAATCTAACAAGGCACATTTATTTTCTTCTCCAACAGACAGATTTGGTAATTCCCGCGGCTGACTCTAGAACAGCTCTGGCTGGAGTCTGGTGCCGGTACCGTGCCGGAGTTCTCCACTAGCCTGGGTGGGCTAATGCGCTCCATTCAGCGCAGGTTCTGAGACCTCGCTGCGGGGGGAGAAGGAAGTCGTTTAGCGTAATTCCCTCTCTCGAAAAAGAGCTCTTTCTCTCACTCCTCTCTCTCTCCGTCTCTCTCTCCCTCTCTCCCTCTCCCTCTCTCCTTCCATCCATTATCACAATGCCAATTAACCTCTTCAACACCGGCGGAGTGCCGTGGGCGGATTCCTGGCAGCATCCTGCGTGTAAAAAGCTGCTCTCACCAGGCAATATGTGCTCTCTGCCTCCATTAAGGGTCTTGGGAGGAGGAACAGAGGCTACTAGATAAAGCAAATAAGTGTGTGGGGACGCCGCAATTTCCTTTGTCATACGCTACCATTGTCCTCAGCCGCCAAGTATTAACCAGATGTCAGCCTCCTGGTTTTATACACCTGAGAAATGACTTTAATGCACCTAAACAGCATGCAAGCAAAGTCTTACTGCTCTTTTTTTCACACAGAGGACAGAGGGAAAAAAAGATGCCTGCCCTCGCAACAAAGGGAATAAAAGGTGATATATATCATGTCTAAACGTTTATGTAGATTGACAGTTGTGGTGAGGCATGGAAGCAACTGGCATGTCCTTGTGGTGTTTCCGTGTCTGCGTGGCTTTGGCAAAGGAGAGGATCCTTCAGCTGACCTCTTTGATGTCCCTAGACACTCATTCTTCATAAGGGGAGCCGTGTGTCATTGTCTTATTTATGGTGTGTGTGTGTGTGTGTGTGAGTTTCTGACAAGCAAGATCTTACTGGCATCCCAAGTAGCATACTGTTCTGAAAAGGAGAGAGAGAGCGAGGGAGAGAGAGAGAGGACGTGTTTGCGTGCGTCTGCATGTGTCTTTGTATGTGTGTGATAGAGAGAGGGATAAAGGGAAGAGAGAGAAAGAAAGATAGAGAGGGACAAAGAGAGAGAGAGAGAGATTCTCTGGTGAATTCTCTGTCTCCCTCAATAGCCATACTAAATTGGACTTGGTGAACGTAGCCCAGGCAACAACTGGTGCTTGGGGGTGGGGGGGGTGACTAAACGGCATATGCAGTAACTTCTTCCATGGATGCTTCTGCCCTTTCATTTATTGTTGGCCGACAGCTGTTGAGTACCTGGCCTGATACGCATTGTCTATTCCGACAATCTTGGCAAGGGCAGCCGAGGAACGAGCCGTGGATTCCAGAACGAGTCCCTTCTCAAAGATAACACTTGTGTCATCTGACTCATGCCTCCATGATCTGCTTCTCCAAAGCGCACTTTGATCCGCCGGTTTCCACACCGCCCGTGCGTTCGCCCGTGTCTCAAAACCCCCTGTTTGTATGCTGTTTTTTCTGCTTGACGTAATTGTTCCCCCACTCGATTCTCGCTGATTTGAGTTGAAACAGGACAGATGGCTGCCATCGCCTACCTGTGGGGCTTGCCATGCTTTAGTTCGGTGTTGCAGCAGCGCTACATTAATTTGCTTGTTAAAGCAGGCAGGCAGGGCAGGCAGACAGGGTGGACATATAGTGGACTTTGAAAAAACCCAATACAACACAAACAAACAGACAGAACAATGTAAAGCTCATCTGCTTACACCCAACGCCCTCCCACTACCCCCTTTTTCCAATCCCCCACCCCACCTCAACCTCTCCCTAACCCTCCCCAGACATTAGAGACAATAGCCGGGTGATATTGTCCTTCGCTACGCAGCGAGAAAGGGATGGTTATTTATAGTGAAGTACCGAGGAGGCGAGTTCTAGGAGCGGTATCCATTTCATGATAAATGAAATTCCTTGGCCCTGCTCGCAACAATGGCCTAGCAGTGCAGGAGTGGCTTAGAGAGCCCAGGCGAGGCCAGGCTAGGCGGCGTAGCCCCACACAGCTGTCGAGGCCGTCATGCCTCTTGTCTTGAGGCTTACGCACCCAGCGTCTCGCTCCCTTCACACTTCATTTAGGGAATGGAGGCGGCTCGCCGTGGCTGTGCCCACCGTCACTCAACAGGCTGCGAAACTACAAATTCCCCCTGGTCAAGCGCTGTGTCCCTGTGTAAATCTGCTGTGAATTTGATTCTGGTAGTTGCGAAGTAGTTGAACATCTGAAATGGGAAATTGTAGTTTTGGGCAATGCAAGGAAAGTGCATGCCAAGACTTGCCTTGATGAATGGCATTAATTATTTCATCATTATCTCCTAGTGGTGCTGTGAATGATAAAGAATCTTCTCACATCACGAATGGTATGCGGTCATGATAAGTAATAGAACCACTGTTGTTGTAAGCCTCATAAAACAGGAAGCTGCTGCCTTGGCCTCAAATTCCACTCTTTGGTTGTACATAGTGGAAGCAAATTCATCTCCAGATATAATACACTAAGAAGAAAGTAGGTCCGGCAGCTGTAATCCTTCCCACTGTAAGGTATTGTATGTAATATCCTGGAAGGTTAAAAAGAAATTAATCTTTTTAGCCCTGGAACTAAGAAGATTTCAGATATATTTGATTGAGGCATTGAAAATCCTGAAGGAGATTGTCAAAGTCACTGTCACAGCCTGAGTGGGCTCTGAGAGAGCCTGTAGGACATGGATTAGTATCTGCCATCTCAATTCACTGGCACCCACGCCCTCTCCACCCCCCACCCTCCCAGTGTCTACCCAGGTAGGGAAGATTTCCCAATACCCTCCATCAATAACCATCAAAATACAATGCTTAAAGTTTCTCAGGCACAGAAATGTGTGTTTATGTTTCACATGTGCCATGCATTGCTTAATAGACAATTAGACTGAGTTGCTATGCAATACTTGACCATTTGGTTGTATAATGTCAATTGGGGTCATTTTTGGGGTCAAGTTTCTCAAATCTCACTAAAATTGTCCATGTTCTTTGTTTCTTCATGGTTCATGCCTTGTATGCAGTCCCATTTTCGCTGGATGCCAGGACAATCCTGAGGTGGATGTGTGCACTAAAGCCAAATATCTGGGCACAAGTGCCCATGTTTCACTTGTGATACGCCACCCTACCTGGGCAGCCGGGTAATAGTCACTTACCCTCATAGCAGACTTAAGCTGAATATATCATAACTCTCTAATAACATTTTCCTACAAGAGTACTCTTCAACTGTTTAATCTTAAATATGTAAAGCCTCAATTTATTTGGAATTACAGAACGATGGTTGACATGTGAGCTCGGTAGATTATAAATCTCCTGCATTCTCTGGCTGATCCTCTTTGCTTCCAATTCTTTTCCGGGAAGATAAAACATTTTTTTTTTTTTAAAAGAGTCTGTTTGTGGACCCCAAGACTGTATTATTTTAAGGGAGCTGAAATTGATTTTTCTTGATGACAAAAATAAACCTCCTGAGGCCTTACCCTACCACTCTCTCCAAAAACGGTGTGGACAAATCAAAGGAATTGTGTGTGACATTTTACAAACCAGTTTGTTTTTAACTTTTCACTTCAGTCCTGCATAAGAGAGCAACATTGCTTTTTCAATCAGAATGTATTTTTAAATGGTGAAGTCACAGGGATTTCACTGTTGAGCACTGCAAGCAACCCCCCCCCCCCCCCCCATCCCCCTCCCACCACCAGACACGCCACAGCTTGTCTTGTTCAATAGTCCTTGCTTGGATCTTGTTTTACACGAGGAGCCGTAACTTAATGCTGAAGATGGTAATTGAAAGGATTGTTGGATGGGCACTCTTTACATCTCCACTCCTCACTTGATCCTCTTGCCATTTGCTACTGGCATGTACTTGTCTCCTTCCCCTCAGAGGCCTACTCAAGGCTCTGAGAAGAATCTCCAAATGAGATTGGATTCCTGGAGCACCGCTCAAGTCATCGAGCACAGCAGTGGTCTGCTTCAGTGTTCTACAGTGTTGAGAGATCTGGTAATGAGAACGAAATTAAAGTTGTATGAGTCTTGGATGAAAGTTGAAGCTGTCGCCAGTACCTTCTAAGAACATTCAGAAGTACTCTGAGAAAGCCTTGTCAATGACATTTCAAAAGCATTTCATGCATTACATCATATTGTTTCAGTGGGGTTTGCATGTCAAAACTCACTCCAAACCTCTTTCAGAGATTCACCCTCAGAACTACAGGAGAGGGCGCAAACTGCATATTTAGTAATAATTTGTTTGTCCACATTTGGGCTATTCTTCTTTTGTGCTATTGTGGATTTGTTCCTTGCCTGTGTTGAATACAGAGTAATACAAACTCTTGAGGAGTTTAAACTATGTTTTCATTGAGAGTATGTTTCAGTGAACAAGTCCCCAGGACAAAGGACTTGACTGTGAATCCAAGGCCTTTTGCCACTGAACAAACAGCACTTTGAACGTGAAACAAACATAGGCTGGACTGCTGCTCGCGCGTTCCCTGCTATTTCCAACTTGGAGGCCAAGGGGCTGGAGGGGACAAAAAGGACTCCATACTGTGTGTGTTTAGCCTCTTCCTGGGCATGCACACACGCTCTTCACACAGTACACAGACATCAACATCAGAGCCCGGAGAGGAGAAAACCACACAGAGACCAATGATTAAATATGAGTAGGTGCGATACAAGACAGCCCTACCGTGCTACTCTGCAAATGCAAATTTTAAAGGACTTGGAAGGGCCATAGAAGCGAGTTGAAAGGAAAGAGCTGGTGGCTATTTTCCCTGACTTTTTTCCTCCCCCTCTCTCTCTCTCTCTCTCTCTCTCTCTCTATCTATCTATCTCTACCTCTCTCACACACACACAAATTCTGTGTGTCTCTCTAAGGTCTGTTGACAAACTGAAAACCCTTGTGGACTTGAAAGCCTCAGTTGGCCGTTTTTAATGATCTTAGGCTGCAGTTAATTAATTAATTACAAGCTGGTGGTTTGCTAGCCTCCCAGCCCAATCTTACTGCAACCCTCAAACACCCCCCCCCCATCCACCCACCCACCCCACACACACCTCACACCTCACCCTAACACAAACACACACACACACAAACACACGTTGATTGCCCATTGTGGTTAAAGTGGGGACTTGCAATGTGCCCGGAACAAGACTCACATTACAACCACTAGGTGTCACTAAGTCATTTAATACACAGTAGCTTTTGTTTCTATCAGTTGGGCAGCTATTTAAAACCATGAGGTGACTATGATAAACAACAAAACTCCCTCAGCCACTGGGTGTACTTTGCACTAACCAAACTCAGCTGTCTTTTGTATTCTGTATTTCTATTATTTATAGGCCCAGTAGTTAAATGTATTACACTATGAAGAGACTGGAAGTAATGCCCCATACATTTTAAGCTATACATTTGAATACAAAATCTATATTTTTTGTCTTATATATTTTACTGTGATGCCAAGTATAAGTCTTATTGAAAGAAAACTAAACATACTCAGGAATGCTTCTGAGGTACTCTGCAAAAACTGTTTATATGCAAACCAGCCTTCTCTCCTAACCCTAAGCTCTATCAGTCTTTGCCAAATTAAAAATCTAACATCATGTTTCTGGTGTCTGTGCAAGCATACCGACTAACATCTGGTGTCAAATTGGTCTGAAGTTCAGGGAGAACACACTTGGAAATTCCTCAGCATGTGTGAGGCGACAGCAGTGTGTGTGTGTGTGTGTGTGTGTGTGTGTGTGTGTGTGTGTGTGTGTGTGTGTGTGTGTGTGTGTGTGTGTGTGTGTGTCCTCCCAGGGACCTTTTTAACTCCACCATTTGCTCAGAGCCACACTTCAGCGGCGTAGCGGCCATGTTGCTGATTCTCCCCCTGGTTGCCATTCTGCAGGCAGTGTCATTTGGTGTAATAGGGCTTTGTGCATGATCAACTTCGGGGCTTCTCAGTGGCAGGAGGATGGCACTGGCAATGGAGGAGAAAAATGAAATAAAAAAGAGAAAGGTAGCAGAGCTGTTCTACTTGTGGTCATGCTTTTCCCCCTCCTATTCCCTTCATCTCTATCTATTTACCTCTTTTCATCATGCCTGTCTCTCTTCCTTCTCGGTCCTTTACCCTGCCATTGCCTCTCTGGCTGTCTCTCTTTTTCTTTCTCTCTCGTTCTCTCTCTCTCCCCCTCTCTCTCCTCTGTGCCTGAGTTCGTAGCGCCTCTCTACACTTGGCTACTCATGGCAGGACAATTGGTACTTGAGCAAGGCAATATCATCCCACCAGCACCCCCCCCCACCACCCCCCTCCCCCTCCCCAGTTGAGGCAGAACAGGGGCCCATAAAAGTAGCAGAAAGATGTATTAAAGGTAGTAAATATACACATCTAGTCAGTGAGCTGTGAAAGTTGTGAATTGGTTTTTAAAGCTTTGTTAAGACCAGAAAGCACAGATGTTAAAAACAGGTTCAGCTGCAGGGACAGATGGTATTTGATTATGAAGCAGACTGCCGGTGTAATGCAAAGATGCTGTTTCAGCCCAACCGCAAGGAGCTGTCTGTCCAGGGCTGGGGGATTCAGGTGGCACCAGGAGTGTGTTTCTCCCCCCCCACACACCCCTTTCCCTTCTTCTCCTCCTCTCCTCCTCCTCTCCTTCCTTCTTTTTAAAGACCCAGCTAGCGATAGAAGGCTGCTCAGCATGCATGGGTGGTGCTGAACACACAAACAAATGACCTAAAACTAAAAGAGAGAGAGAGAGAAAAAACATCTTTGCTTTTTAGTCATGCCATTCATCTACAACAGAGCTCTTTGGTTTGCTTTTTCCCCCTCGATATTGAAAGTGAGGTGTGTGTGTGTGTGTGTTTCCTTATTTTTTGCCTTTAAATGTGCAGGCTATGTGTTCATTGCCCTCTGCCTCCGCAGTGATTATGTCTGTTTCAAACAGATGCACCAGCATCTGCAGTCGTCTCCACTGCCAGAAGAAATGATGGGGGTCATTGTCTTCTCACACAAAGACAAGGTCACGCATGGCACAGTTATTTTCATTTTTTAAAGCGCAATTAAGACTGAACTCTTTGATCTGACACAGGAATTCTGAGGGAGATTTCAGGGCTGCTCTGCAGGGGTAGTGTGTGTGATAGCGCTAATATAAAATGCCACCCCTCTGGTTAAACCACATCAACATGTGAGGAAGATAAACATGCTAAATAGAAATAGAAATGCTAAAGTATCTCAAGTAGTAAATAATTCAGTTAGCTTTATTCCTTCTGTTTTTCTGTGCATGTCCAGACACCATGTCTTTATTCATTTCCTTCTTCCTCAGAGTAAATATGTTAAAAAGGTGATTTTTTTCCCCTTTTCTTTAAACTGGAGCAAACAAAGCAATACTATCTCTTTGGGGGAGGGTGGGGTGGTGGTGTGGGGGGATGGCAGGAGAGAGAGAGAGAGGGAGAGGGTAAGAGAGAGAGGATGGAGATGATGATGGTTTAAAAAAAAAATTCAACAATGACCGAGCCAACACAAACACAGCTGTTTTATTGTTGTGCTGTTAAGATGTGGTTTCTGAAAAGCCGGCCGGCGATGAAATCAAACAGAAGGGGGTTGGTTGGGGGGACGTTTGGAAGGGTTGTAGGTGGACACGGGTGGGGGTGGGGGGGTTTGCCCCCGTCATTACGGGGCCGAGTGACCTCACCTCCTGTTCGGCAACACTATCACTGCTAGCGCTGCTGCTGCTGCTGCTGCACTACTGTAGTCGCCGCTGCCGCTGAGCGAGTGCCTGCCCGCCGCGCTAAAGTGGCTCTTTGTATTAGACTATAAATTACAGTGCCGCCTGGCCAATCCCACTGCGGCCCCACCGTCACAAAGGCCCCTCACTGCTCCTCAGCCTGCCCTATCCTAATGCCCCCCCCCCCCCACACACACACACTCCCTGCTCACCTTTTCATATCTGAGGCCTTTCTTTGTGAATCTGACCAAATAATAAGGGTGAGTGTGTGTGTGTGCGTGTGTGTGTTTATTTATTCATGAGTGCGTGAATGTGGAAGGATCAGTGTTTGTGTGTGTGTGTGAATATGAATATGTTTTAAAACCCTTTTTATGCCATGTCGAAGGCACTAACAATGTCACTGACAAACTGTCACATAAGTATATGATGATTTGTGTGCTGCCAAGCTTTGCAGGCTTCTGTCAATTCCACTGGCTTATTGTGAAGAGGTATAGAGGGCTGTTCCAACACTCCATAACACATTCATATTTAAATCAGTAAATAACCTAATTAGGTGTAGGTGTAGGTGTTTCTGTGTGTGTGTATGTGTGTGTGTGTGTGTGTGTGTTTCTGTGACTGTCTCTGTGTCTGAATGTATGAGAATACCATGTTTGAATGTGAGCGAGACCAACTGTTTAAAATAGTGTAGTTTTGTAACAGACTTCTGAGGACCAACAGATTGGACTTTGTTTTTATTTTGCACAAGCTTGCATATGTACTGCACATACATTCAGTTCATAGAAGATGGAAGGCACACCAGGCAATTCAACTACTGTATTGTGTAGGTGGTACAAAGCAAAGGTAAAGATTTGATTGAAGAACTTGAAAAAAGAAAAAAAAAAGGCAAACACACAAGAAACTCATTTTTTTACCTTCCAAACAAAACAGAAGAAAACTTTTTTTTTTTTACATACTCCTTTTTTTCCACAGATGTCAAGTTTCCTCTTGAACAGCAGGTCATGGTATTCCATTGGCTACTCGCATTTCCAGTGCTTTGTTTTTTTCTCTCCTCTACTGAGTAGAGCATCGTAGTGTTTGATTCTACCAAATAATATTACAGTATGTCCTTGAAAGAACAAAATTGTACATCTTCACCAAATAAATTAGGATAAATTAAACCAATAAATTATGAAAATTCTGCAAGACGAATTGACAACAAAAATCCACAATGCAACTTGTTACCTATGTATGTGTACAGGTCAAATAATTCATGTATTTTTTAATTCTTCTTATATATGCATCAAAGATACTGTGTCATGAAACGTCAGCTGGAATTACTTTTACTAGAATCAAACAATTCTTTTAATACAAAAAAAGCGTAACAATGCTATTTACATCATATTGCTAATGGGAGAAGAAAGGCAGTAGTTTTTCACTCTTGGGTTCTATTTACACACATCCCAACCAGGGTGAATTAAGTTTAAAAACGCTCTAAGGGACACAGGACCCTGTAGGAATATAGCTCAAACATTTACAAAGACTGGAAAAATTGAGAAACACGTATCCATATACATGTGATCACCCTTCCCCCCACCCCATCCCTTAAACCTGCCCTCAAAAGAAAGAATGAAAAAAAATAATGTACACATTTTTTTCCCCCATACCAGTATTTTCTAGCTGTCCCTTTGTTATGGAACATATCAGTCACTTCTGCTAGAGTTTGCCAAAACAGTCAAAGAGATAATAACCTGATCACTGTTACACCTCTTCAACAAAACAGACACTCCTCCAGCTGGGTGTACACTTGTTCACAGGTTGAAAGCTTAAACCCATGGGAGTTTACTTTGTGACAATGTGACTACAATGTAATTCTTCCATCTAAACAGAATAGCAATTCCACCCTGGAAATGGTAAATATCAGTGAGCTGAAAGTAGTTCAATCCTGACTGTGTCACAGTGAAATGTTTACATCAAAATCATTTGCCTGAAATTAGCGTCTATAGTTTAGTGTGGATATCTTTCGTGGAAGCCTCCATAAAATTATGGGTGCAGTACACAGGGTAACACTTCAATCAAAAAATAATAACATACAACACAGAAATATTCAAGATTATTCAAGAAAGTTGGCCTCCCCCTCTCAAATCAAAGAAGAAACATCACAAGGGGATGTATGGAATGAAGAGCTCAGCTCCGGCTGCGCCTTTCAATGTAAAACTAAAACACATGAGATGCCCTGGACTCACACACAGCACACCAATCCAACCCACAACCCAAACTGGAACAAAGCAAACAGACACAATATTTCCTCCCAGAAATACAAAGTCACAGGGGGCCAGAGAGGTTGCAGGACCTTCAAATCACAAGCAGTGATGAAGTGTGAAGTTGGACTTTTAAAAAAAAATACAATCTTGACACCTGGTGCTCCACCATCTCTGTTTAGTTAAAGGACAGATTTGAATCAGGCAATTGCTACTGAGCTCTTCAGGAAAAATGTCTGAATTGCCAAGTTGAATTCTAACCTTCTATGTCCTAATACTCTCAAGAAGAGACTACAGGAATGGTGACAACATAGTTCTATTCAACATCACATACTTATATTCTGTTGATTCAACACAATGCAATTTCAAATCAAATCTAAACTGTACAACAGTGAGAGAAACCAAATAAAGGGTATAAAATATGTCATCTATGAAAGGGATGAGTTGTTTTTCTCTTGTATACAGATACACTGCAGTATCTCTCTCTCTCTCTCTCTCTCTCTCTCTCTCTCTCTCTCTCTCACTCTCTCTCACACACACACACAGTACAAACACACAATATTGCTTCTGTGCTACCTTTCATAATATGTGAAAATGATCCTGTATTAAATATCAGATCCTACTGCAAATTTCAACCTTGAGAGTTCAAGGAAAATTTCAGCACACAAAAATTTGTTCTAAAAATGCCTTTTGTGTTTTTAAAAGACTTAATTCTCCACCACTGTGATACTGAATGACATGAACAAAAGTAAAAAATAAAAACCTTACAGTTAATGCATAGCTGTCACCATTTGGAAATGCAATGATGACACTCTGATGTTGCAGTTGCAATGTAGTTCCAATGAAGAGAATGAAGCCTTTTTGTCAAAGAGGACAGCACTTAATGACGAGCTGAGATCACTGGGAGTACAGTATATGCTGAAATGATCTGACTTAATTTTGTGCTATCTCCTTAAAACAATTTGCTGGTGTTTATGATTCGAGGCACAGACAGCTTGTTAAATATCTCCCCTTCAAACACACACACACACACACACACACACACACATGCACACATGCACACACACACACACATTAAATGATCATTTGAGGCAGCTCAAACTGACACTACAGACTGAGTATTTGAGTATTGAGCATTAGAGAATTATTTGAGTGGTTTCCACACTTAGTCTGGTGCAAAGTTATGAATGACATGACTGCTTTTAAAACATAGTGGATTTTCTTAGCTCTTTCCACTGCCCAGTGTTTCCAAACTAACCCCCTGTGCCGATTTCAATATCTAAAATGGATGCTGCTTTGACCATCTCTAGGTCAACAGTGTCACTGAGCATTACAATAAAAGGAAGTGACTAAAACGTACTAACACAGGTACAGTTTTCTGATTACATATTTGCGCAAGAGGTATAATCAGTTTTAATACAAGTGTTCAAGCTCATGACGATTATTTAGAAGTGTTTCCCGTATATTGTTGAAAGCTAGCATCACAAAAGCAGTTGACTGTCAACAACAATAAGGGGTGGGAGGGCTGTTAAGTTGAGAAGACCTGTGCCTGTCTGTTTCTTTTTCTTTCTCTAACGTGTGGTCTAACATCACTTCTCTTTTTTTAATACAATGCATAGTGAAAACGTTGGCACTTTGTTCCTACCATTGTCTGCATTGTCCAGTGCCTGCAGATCCTGCCAGTGCTTGGAGCATAATGACGGGACCTCACCCTGCTTTGTGCCCATTAATCTACAAGTCAGCAGGTTTTTTAAGGCATTGTGCTGACAATAATTGCAGGTCCTGCATTTCAATTCATCAGCTGTATTTTACAAATGCAAACAGCACTGCTACTTTAGACAGTGGGTGTGTGTGTGCGCACGTGTGTTTGTGTGTGTGTGTGTGTGAGAGAGAGAGCAAGTGAGGGAGGGGGATGTGAAAGAGAGAGATCACATGTCCAGTCCTTGCCCTCCAAAAAAGCCAACCTTACTTCTGTAAGCGAGACAAATTAGGGAAGAAAAAAGGTGACTGTTTGCCACGACATTTAGACAACTCACTGTTGAAGCTTCTACATTTAAAAAAGACAAATGTGAGGGAAATATACAGAGATGAAGACATAAGGACTTAATTCTGCTGTCTTCAAAATGACATCGTGAGGACTGAACTATGGCCATCTGTGTTCAAGTACTCAATCTCCTCATGTAGAAATGTGTTATCTTCTCTCTCTCTAACACACACACACACACACCCTTCTTTGCAATTTGTTTTGTTGCTTTGTTTAAAATTCAAATTGTTTCAGCAGTAATAAACTGTACACTTTCATAGCTTATTATAAAAGAAAAATGAAATCTTTAGATTATGAAGAGTATGAATACAAAACAGTAAAGAAAAAGAAATCACTGTGAAAGAACGATCACAAAAGGGCTCTAGACCTCAAATAAAATTTGCGCTAAATCATTAAAGGAATAATAATGATATAATAATAATAATAATAATAATAATATTTTAGTCGAGGAGATTACACATTTTTTCTTCAGTTAAAAGGCGTCTATACCACCATTCATACCAATAAAACAGAATTCAGTCCATTAATAGAGGTGTTTCCCTACCAGCAGGTGGGAAGAGCGACAACAACAACAAACCCCTTGTTTTTGGGAATCGAGGGCCCTCATTGGACTTGTGAGTGTGAGTGTGTGAGTGTGTGTGTGTGTGTGTGTGTGTGTGTGTGTGTGTGTGTGTGTGTGTGTGTGTGTGTGTGTGTGTGTGTGTGTGTGCGCTTGTGTGCTTGTGTGAGCACGCGTACGGCTGACTGCGACAGTGTGCTTTTAGAATGGGCAAGAATGGTCTCTCTCTGTGGGAAAGCATCCATCTTTTTTTGTGCAAAAGCCGGCCTGGCCCAGTGTGAAATGGCCATGTTGCTTGGTTACAGGAGAGGCTGCGCTGTCAAGGAGGCTGCCGCTGAGCGGGGCCTGCCTCCCCTGGTGCCTACGCTATCAAAGTGGACACAATACACAAGAACACTGGACCCGTGCCAACGGCGAGAAAGAAAAGGCCAAATGGAGAAAGCGGTTATCACAGTCCCTTCAAAAACATGTCAGATATATGTTTTGCTTTGATTTTTTTTGTTTGTTTGGTTTTTTTTTTGGTGGTAGAAAATCTATACCCCTCTATTTTTTTGTGCAAAGAATAATTTATTATTATTATTTTTTAAAATGTAGCATTGCCATGAGAAACAGGAGAACCACGTGTCAATTTGTAGCAAGCATTGATAACATCAATAGGAATAATTATATTAATCATAAATAATAATTACATCTATACAAGCTACAAATGTGAAGTTGTATTTCTGCAATAAAACCCTCACACACACACACACACACACACACACACACACACACACACACATCACACATCCCACAGGTGAAACCAAAGCCTTCTGGGGTGGCCGTTCAGGCCTTAGGGTCTCTAGTAAGGCTGAAAGTTTTGGGGAAAGTTTTTAGTTTCAGTTCTATGAGTCACCAGAGTGTGGAATAATAATGCCCAGAAATTTAAAGAGCATCGCATGAAACATGAGAGGGAAAGGAATCAAGTAGAAACAGTCAAAAAAATATAACAACCAGAGTTTTCTTTCCAAAGAAGAAGAATAAGAAGCACAGAGGAAGAAAGAAAGAAAGAAAAAAATATGTACATGAAAATATGTATATGAACAGCTAAATCGTCCAAAAGGGTAGCCAGTGTGAAGGGGGTGGGGGGCAAAATAGTGGTGCTACTTCGTACTTCATAACAACAAGAGGTGTTGGAGGGCGTTAGCCGTTGGTATTATGTGGTGTGGTGTGAGGGAGCAGGAGGGGAAATGTGATTTTTTTTTGTGTCATTACTCGTGCAGAAGCTCCTGTAGACAGTTGGGCGATTTGAAAATCTCCGGGACCTCACTGTCCAGCTTGCAGATGACCTTGTATATGGCCTTCTTCCAGGAAGGATCAACGTCTTTGCCTGCCACAATGGCATTGAAAAACTCCCGTAACGTGATCTGTGCCACTTCCAGGAACCGCTCCGGAACCTGCTGATACACAAGGAGACAATGACATTAATAAACGGATTGGATTGCAATCCCAAGTCTCTGATTAACAAAAACCAAGGCTGCAGCAAAGCTCCTGTAAGACAAAGGGACCAGACACTCTCTCTCTTTCACTCTCTCCCCCCCCCTTTCTCGCTTTCTCTCACTCTCAGAGCCCTCAGCTTCCCACAGGTCTGTAACAACCTGCCAATCAGATCTGAAGTTGATAAAAGCACAATGACATCAACGTATATTATATATAGACAGTAGGCTAGTCAAAAATAAAAGTAAACAAACTAAAATAAATGTAGAAAATTAAAACAGAAAATGAAATCTTTGACATACTGACAATATTTTTGGGATGTTAGGTTACACACAATCACATACACTCTCATAAACAAACAAATGACAATTTCAAAGTTTTAACGGAATTTGAGAATCCCACTGCAATCACTGTGCGAATCAGCATATCATGTTACGTGGTTAAACATTAGCCACCAAGTTCCCAATTCTTGAACGGCTTCCTTACAAGCCACACAATCAAACATCTTGACTTCTCTTTTCTTGACACCTCAGTGTTGATCTTTCTCATGAAATCACTCTTCCTTTCCCCTCCTCTGTGTTTTCACAGGACAGGGCTTGTACGTCACGTCACATGTCACGTCAGGCAGCAGAAGATGCTGCTGCAGATCTAGAACGCATATGGGTGACCAAATCTATCCCACGGCCAGCAACTCTTATTGTCTCCTCCTCTGAGTCAAGGTGAGTCACTTCCTCTACTGAACAATGTGCCAGTACAGGGAGAACAACACAACACTTAAGCCTACTGTGGACTGCACTGGTCAAGTTTATGATAGTGAAGTAAATAGATAGATAGATAGATAGATAGATAGATAGATAGATAGATAGATAGATAGATAGCATGGATAGATAGATAGATAGATAAATAGACAGATATATAGCATGGATAGATAGTATAGGAATAGTCATATGGTATAGCATAAGTATAGTATAGTAATGGTCAGTGAAGTGTACAACTATTAAACCATGAAAATGGGAGGAGTAAGACTAATTTAACCCCAGTAAGGAATGGACAGCTGAACTCAGGCCCATTGCTCTGCCCAGTGTGAGCAGTTATGGCCTGCTGTTCAGAGACTCGTCCGAGCCCCACCCCTCCCTACTTCCTCTCCGGCCACACCAGCAGTGCCTACTCTGCTCCCCATGATGCACACAAACTGTTCCTCTTCCTACACGCATCAGGTGGCAGAGAGAAAGGAAGAGGGAGAGAAAGGTGGCAAAGAGAGAGAGAGAGAAAGGGATTGGGCAGAACAGAAAGAGAGACAGAAGGAGAGAAAGAGGAGGGAGAGGAATTGAGAAACAGTGAAAGGCAGGGAACGAGACGATGAGGGAGGGAGAGAGAAAGATAAGGAAGGGGGGAGGCAGAAGGAAGGAAAGTGAGACCATGTGCCTCTCCTCTGCTAGCGGCAGTCTCACAGTGGGACTCTGACATCTCTCTCCCTCCCTCTCTTTCTCTCTCTCTACTCCTCCTCCGTGCTGCCCGCCCGCCCTGGCGAGGCCATGTGTGTGTGTGTGTGTGTGTGTGTGTGTGTGTGTGTGTGTGTGCCGTGACTCAGTGGGCTCGGCAGGGCCAAGTCCACGGGCGCACTGGAAACCATCCTCTGATCTCTTTAGTAGCCTTGACAGCCCTGCTCCTCGACACTATGGGGATGATTAGCCTCGCTAAGAACCCTGCCACCTCCCCTTGAGCAAGACAAGACACTTCCCAGACACACACACACACTCACACACCCACTCACAGACACATACACACACACTAACACATACACTCACACAAACACACACACTCATCCTTGGGCAGGATTCTGTGCTGTGCTCTTCGTGTGTGTGTGTGTGTGTGTGTGTCTGTGTGTGCGCGCCCTTGTATTGCATGAGTGCACACAAACGCACACACACTAAAAAACACATGCACATACATACACACACACCTTATTCTCACAATAGAGAAGGGAGTGTAAAAGTATAACGGTTGAATTGGTGCATCGGAAACAAACAAACAAAAAAAAAACATAAATAAAAATAAAACAAACTGTGAAGGAGAGGTCGTGTCTCTGCAGACATGCCCCCATAAAGCAGTTGCCCAAACTATCTCCATAAAGCGCTCGCATACAACTCAGAGCTCCTGCCACGTCAGCACATCAATCTATTTAGCAGAGGGGGCATTTAAAACAAAAAAAGTCTGAGTTTTGCAAGGTTAAAGTTCGACAATGAGGGCTCCTCTCTCGCACACCTCACTCAGCGGGGCCACCCTTAAAGTTGCGCTGTGCCCCCCGCGGCCATCAATCAC
>NW_027468680.1:30141637-30186637 GCF_046254945.1 Alosa pseudoharengus
TGTCGGTGTCTGCGTCTGTGAGCAAGTGACCGAGCAGCGCAGCCTTGAATGGGCCCGCGAGCTCCTGCTGGAAGGCTGGGTAAACACGGCCGGACACTGATTACGCACCGCACTGGCTGTCCTTGTCCAAACTATTTTTCACACTTAAGAAAACTTTCGGCCAGCACCATATGCTGCTTTCTCAACGCAGACTTTGGAGGGGGGAGGGTTGCCCCATCTATGCCACAAAAGATCAGTCTTCTTATTTTGCTTACTTCTCATTCCCCCCCAATCTGGTATTCCTTTCTTTTTCTAACTTTGGATTTTTCTTATTCACGTTTGCCTCTAAATTATGTCAGTACATAATTATGTTAGTATCATGCTATTTTAAGATCATTTCTCTACATATTGTTGGATATAGTTGTGTAGTTGTTGTAAAGCAAGACCAGTTGCCTATTTGGTTATTTTTTTTGGGGGGGGTGGGTATTGAACAGATGATGCAGCTGAATGTATATGCGAGAGTGGAGAATAGAACTTCCTTCTGGCCTTGGAGGGCTGGAGGGGGTGGTGAGACTGGGGTCACTCTTGGCCAGGTTAAAGGTTATAAAGTCATTTGTCTCAGATTGCAATTGAGGCAAGTTTTTTTCTCCTTTTTTCGTCTGCTCCTTTTTCCAAAGACATGGAAAAAAGGGGTGTGTGGGGGAAAGAGGGACATCTGGAGAACAGGGAGGGAGGTGGTGGGTGGGGTGGTGTGTGTGGGGGATGAGGGGGGGCACAGAATGGCCTGAAGGACTGAGAGAAGTGGGCAGAAGGAAGGGCGCAGCTTGGAGTTGGGTCTTTCTTGTCTAGAGAAAGAAGGGGGCTGGCAGTGAAACTAATGAAGGGAAGAGAGAGAGAGAGAGAGAGAGAGAGAGAGAGAGAGAGAGAGAGAGAGAGAGAGAAAAAGAGGGAGGGAAGGATGGAATGAGGGAGGAGGAGGAGGGGGCATAGAGAGGGTGGGAGCGATGCCAGGGCCTGGGAAGGCGTGTGTGTGCGTGGGGGCTACAGATGTGTCAAAGCCCCCTGGAGCAAAATAATGACATAATCACCATTGGTGTCACAGACCAGACTGCACACAAGGTGACATGGGACACTTTAAATGGGAGCCTTGGCCAAAATGTCCCCCACGCCCCCCCTCCGCTGAACTCCAGAGAATAGAGAAGGACTTCCCTTGTCTTGGCGGACTGGGAGCAATAACAGCAGTCCCGTTTTTACACTGTTCTGTGTAAATGTTTCTGTCTTCTTTTCTTTGCCACTGTATCAAATGTTTATATGCTGTTTTGTTAGCCTCTTTCTTAGCCACAGTGGGACACGCTTCTCAGACAAACACAACCGTTTTGAAACTTTGAAAATCAACGTTGTGACTGAAACCAACATGATGCAGTCTGGTAAGGAGGAATCTTTTTTTGTTTTTGTTTAATGGCTGTGGTTAGTGTCTGGGATGTTCTCCTGTCTCCCTCGCTCGGCAGGCTCAGCTTGCTGGGGGGCTATTAACAGCTCTGTCTATGATTGAGCGCAGGTCCCTTCTTGACAAGAAAAAAATGCCCAGGCCGTGGCAGGGACCACTTTAACCTAAGAGGCAATTAAAGGAAGTGGACATTCAGCAGCACGGTGTCACACTTAAGGGCTCAAGGCATGTGACTTTCCTTGGGGTGTGGGTGTTTGGGGTGGGGTGGGGGAGTGGGGGTGAGATTGAGTCAAGTTCATTTTTAACTGGAACAACAGCAGCATCTAGACAGCTGCATTGCACATCCTTTAAAGGCGATTAATTGTTCACTTGGCAAAACAAAAAGGAAAAGAAATAAAAAATCTTCAGAAATCCACTAGTCAGGTTCAAAAAAAGAAGAAAAAACAAAAACTCACTTACTATGCAAAAAATAAAAAAGAAATCCCACATAAATTTTAGCTGACCATAATTTGGCTGACTGCCCAATGGACCAGAGAAGGTCATTGTTCTTGATCAAGAATGAATAACACAAAGCAGTACATGTAAGAACTGGCTAGATTGCTAACTGGTATGTATTACTAATGCATTAGTTATACAATGCATTAGTTAATACATTGTTAATGGTCAGAAGTATATGATAATGAATGATAATTAGTGGCTTGTGTTGTGTGTGGTAGGGAACATGCACTCTCTCAACACGGCCACACACCCAGTCTCCACCTCTCTCGCTCGGCACAACACAAGCTCAGTGGGTCAGAAAATAAACTGGGGCGAAATAAGAACTGGCAACAACAAAAGAGCACACAATCAACCATAAAGGCTCCACCTTTAGATATGTTTACCTGTGTGTGTGTGTGTGTGTGTGTGTGTGTGTGTGTCTGTGTGTGTGCGTCTATGTGTTTGTTGGGGGATGGGGGGGGGGGGGGGGGGGTTGGGGGGGCATTTTAATAAAATAAAAGCGGGCTGATTTTGGCTGCCACAGAAGGCTGGGGGCTAAGAGCCCCTCTGTGCAACTTAGTCCCCATTAATAAGTCATTTTGCCTGGAAGAAAAGGCATTGCCTGAAAGCACAGTAGACACACACCCACACACACTCACAAACACAAACAGATCTACTCACAAGTGATTAGGTCTGTGTGTGTGTGACAACCCCCCACCTCCTCCTGCCGTAATATAGATGTTTTTGTACCCACATTGGGCAGGTTCTGAATGACTAAGACCAACTATAAATGGGAGACTCACGTCAAAGCAAATGCCAGGCGATACAGATGAAAACCAAACACACGCTCACAAAAAAAATAAATAAACCGATTTCTCAACACCTAATTAAACATTTATAAGCATGGGCCCCGATCTTTCATCAGATCAAAGTGTACGCCTTCATCTGTTGCCCACAAGCACTCTGGCCTTCCCTTGAAAAAAAAAAAAACGTAGAAAAGAAAAAAAGCTCAAGCCCTGATACATGTCCATAGTACACTGTAACAGCAGAGTCTTCTATTGCTCTCTCTTCTAAGCCGTTCTCCTTGAATTTAAGAATAAATATTTATGCAATTAATCGAGAGTGGCTAATCCCCCGCGACAAACTGGAAAGCCTTGGAGAGTGATTACGCAGGCTTCTTACAGGAAAAGGCCACTAAGCTACTGTGAGACAGTGGTGCCACTGAAACGTCCAGCTGCGCTTCTACAGATGATTAACCAACGGGAGGAGGAAGTTCAGTCGCCTCGTCGGAGGGGACACGGGGACCTGGTGACCTCCCGGGACCAAATTACGCCAGGTTCCCAGGAGTTGGATCAAAGTGCTTACCTTTCCCCTACTTTTTGTGTCTCTCATGTCAAACGTGTTCCGATACAGTCAATTTTGCAGCGGTTTGGAACGTAAATTATTTTCAATAGCCTTGTGGTACGCACAATTCTGATACAGATAATCTATCTGTTTTTTCCAAAGGAGTGTTTTGCTGAAATTTAATTAATTTACCATTTCCTGTCTTTCAGTAAAGAACCTTTCTTTAGATTAGAATGTTTACTCTGGGTACTTGGCAACTGGTAGATAAGGCAGTAGCTGATCTACTCCCTCCAACTCTGCAATTCCTCATGATTACAGTGCTACACAAATATCATAGACCCCTATCTAACCACTGGCAAAGCTAAACTGATCCATTCTCTCACCTTGACTACAGGGGCAGGCTATGCAACAGTCGTAGGTTATAGTGACTCTGAGGGAGCAAATACATCTGCTGTTTTAACTGAGTAAAGGTCTTAGGTTTGGACCGTTTTTAACCCTATTACTGTTCATACTTTTGCTTACAGATCACTCTCTGTATAAGTGTTTAATGGGGCAATGATGCTTCTTGGATAAGCTCATCCTTGAGGTGCAAATGGTTTGTTGAGAAGGGCCAGGGTGTTCAGAGGCACTCGCGTACAGCGCCGGTGTCACTCTGGCACACTCACGCCGAGGTGAGCAGGCGTCTCTAATGTCTAATAAATTGAGCGGGCTGTGAAGTGAGGAGCGCCAATAACCGGGGCTGATATGACAGGAGTTTGTTTTCATTGGCCCCCATTACGTTCGGGGCTGGGACGTTTCTCTTTGACAAGAACTTGCGGAGCGTGACATTAACGGGGGCAGGGGGATGGTTTTGGGGAGGGAGGGGGGCAGGAGCGCTCCAGGATAGCAGCAGGAAACGCATTACTCTCTGCCATCCATCAGCTTGGCACGGCGCTGGAGCAAGAGACTCTGACTGTAAAATATACCGTTTTCAGGCAGGTCACCCCTCGGTCTGTCAGGCTAACAGTCTGTGTATCAGAAGCCAGGAGCCACACAAGACCATTTAACACCAAGCAATGAAAATGTTTATGTATTCTAATGTTTGTGTTAAGCCGTGAAGCTGTGGGTTTGTATTTAGCATTTGAGTACTTGTTAGACCCAACATGCCCTTGTCTCTCTTTCTGTGTGTGTGTGTGTGTGTGTGTGTGTGTGTGTGTGTGTGTGTGTGTGTGTGTGTGTGTGTGTGTGTGTGTGCGTGCGCGCGCATGTACTGTATGTTGACTGAAGAACTTCCTTCCCCATGTCAGGCTTGTTTAAAGCGCCTAGTGTATGGGATACAATCAGTCGATTACGGCAATGCAGGGGGGACGGCTTAATTGTCCGCCCTGTTTCTGAGACAATAGCCAGTGTCAGCTGACTTCATTGAGTCCTTAGCATCATGTGAGGGTGACAGAGGCCTGCCACAGGCCGGGTATTGTGAGGGCTGCCCATGGCAGCTGTGCCCAGGCCCCCGCCGCCCGCCTGCTGCAGATGCCCAAAGACGGGTACCAAGTCATGCCCACGTCAGGGAGCTTCAAGACTTGTGACTCCAATTAAAGTCAATGACAAGGGAGCGCTTTATATGTAGGCCCTCTGATGTATGACAAATTTCAGGCGATCAGCTGAAACAAAGAACAAACCTGCCAAACCTGATGGCTAAAAGTGTTACAGTTCAGCCTCAAAAAATATTAATGGTTCTCCAGTGAACTTTAAGGAAGAACCCTTTTGGTTTATACTTATGTACTAAATGGTCTGCATGGATTTGAAAAGTCCCTGTCTGGCCCCTGACAAGAGTTCCTGCCTGAAATGGTTCCAGATGTATTTGTACTATTTATTTGTTAATATCCTTTAATCAGCATACAAACATATCCATTTGGCTCTAAGTGGCACTACAATAAAACCACTGATTGCATGACAGGAGAAGAAGGCCTCCCTTTATTAAAAATAGGGCCTCAGCGATATCCAGCTGTAGCACATGAATGAGCAGCCCTTCAGCGTGCCACAATGCAGTGGCGTTTAGCCATTGTGCTGCACCTGTCAATAGGAGAGGTGCATCAAAAAAGACACGCAGGAGAGGAGAGGAAACTGAGATGGTCATGCTCAGGCCAGCGAGGCCCGGCCCTGATGGCTGGAGAGAAAGAGAGAGAGAGAGAGAGAGAGAGAGAGAGAGAGAGAGAGAGAGAGAGAGAGAAGGAGAGAGGCAGAGGGCAGGGTGAGGTTCAGAGAGAGGTCTCAATGAAGAGCCTGCTGCTGTAACATGACCCCGCATCTAAGATGCACACCTCACCTAGGCAGCCCACTCCAGGACAATCACAGAGAGAGAGAGAAAGAAAGAGGGAGAGATAAAGAGACAGAGGGAGAGGAAGAAAAGAAGGGAAGTGAAAGAGAGAGTGACAGAGTGTAAAGAAAGAGAGAGTGGGGGGATTGTGAAGTGTGCTTGCTGGTTGATAAAATATGGAAAGGCAATCCTCTGCAGGGGAGTAGAGCATCTACTCAGAGGCCGGGACCCCCCGTGGCAACAGTAATGGCAGCCTCACTCCCCCACCACACCCCACCTCTCTCTTATTGATAACCCCCTTCTCCTGGGCAAAGCAGTAGAGTGTGTGTGTGTGTGTGTGTGTGTGTGGAGGGGGGGGGGGGGGGGGGTGACACTATACAGGACCAGACAAGGGTAAAGGCAGATGAATGTCACACAATGGATGGAGGCGGCGGCAGCAGTGAGCAGCATCCATGTAGACTTTGAACTTTTTTCCCCGTGTCTCAGAAGGACAATTAATAATGAAGGCCTTTGGGGTAGGTCGCGCCAGGCGGGGATAGCGAGACAACAGAGATGAAGGAGAGAAAGAGGGAAAAGAAAGGCGGGGGAAAGAGGGAGAGAGAAAGAGAGTGGGGGGAAAAAGTAAAAGCGGAAATGAGTCTTTAACAACCCTCGACACTACACTGTCTAGCTAATTGATTATGTCCTTCAGGTGGGGTGTTATTGATTTGAGGCTCCTACGTTTGTGTACCATGCACTGAAGAATGGTATTCAGCAATGAAAGAGTCTGAATGAGAAAAAAGGGATGCTTGCCCATCTGTCAGATTGCACACCAAAGCCCAAGAAACGCGTTAGTGGGAATTTTTTTTCGACACGCCACTTAGACAGAGAGATGTAGGCTGAGACACACACACACACACACACACACACACTCATACAGAGGAAGAGCAACACAAAGACTCTTATCTCCTTCTTTTTTGTCCCCCTGTATGAAAATCGTGGTAGCCAGCAAGGACAGACATCCGATAGCCCAGCAAGACTATGAGAAAGCCTTGAAGTCAAAGGCATTCTCTGTGCAGGCTGTGCACGCACCCCAACCCCACCCCTGTTTCAAAAGGGACAGAGATCACAGGGAAGGGCCTCATCCTCCTTTAAACTCGCTTTCGCAGGGGTGTGGCCAGGGACGAGAGGGCCTCGGGTCGGGGGGGACCAGGGATTCGTCTGCTCGAGGGTAAAGAATCTTGACAGAAGAGCCTTGAACTATTTTCTGGAGGCTGGGGTGGGGGTGGGGGGGTCGAAAGATGAGACCCTCCCCGGCCTGTCATAAAAAATGCCTCCTTATCCCCCCCACTAGCCCTCCAGTGTCTCTTGTGAACTGATACTGGAAGTGCAAAAGGCTTTTCTCTCAGAGTGCCAGGCATAGACGGAAGCCCAGGCCCACAGGTCAGAGTATGCCTGACCAGTCCAGGCCTGGGCCCTCACCCTCACCCTACTAGGCTAAGCAGTCCGCATTAAAAACTCCTGAATCATTTCCATACCCAAAGTTCAACTCCACTTTTCAGCTACTTTGTACTTTAAAGTTCACAATGATTTGACATTGTTAGCCAGAGGGAAGGCTCAGGGTGAGCATGGGAGGTGGGCACTTATTATAAACGTCTACTCTCTATGACGGCGCAAACCACACAGGAGTAGGAGTTTGTTTTGCATGTGTCAGTTAGGCAGCACCACTGCCTTCCTCTGCTCTGCCCTGCTCTGTGGCAGTGGAAGGAGGCTGCTGTGGGCTATGGCCGCTGCTGGCTGTGTGAATGCATGTCTGTCTTGCACACACACCAACACCTCCCGGAGACAGATAAGAGCCCTGACAGATAGTTGGCCGCTGTGCCCAGAGAGAGAGAGAGGGGAGGGAATTCACCCACCTCTTTCCCCTCAGATGCAAATATGGGCGCTGCATAGTATTTTGTCTCGATTTGGTTAGTCCAGGAGCTGAAGTCATTTTAATGTACTTCAGCCACCAGGGCCGGAATTCTGTCTTGTCTATTTACACACCTCCTTCCCTGTTGCGTGCTTATGAGCATGAGTTTCCAATCGGGAGCGCTACTGTAGACTGATAATTACCAGACACTTTGCTGTACTGAGGAAAGCAAAAAAGGGAGGGGGGGGGGTAAACAACGGAACTTGAAAGAAAACGCTAAGCAGGGGGAGAAAGGCGAACACGTCGAAGGGCAATTAATGAAGCTCCTTTAATTGCTGCTTGTGCTCATTCCACCATGAGGAATGTGACAATTATGTCATTAAAAAGTTTGTAATGGGAAAGGGCGGCCGGGGGAGGAGATGAGGAGGGGAGGGCAGAAACAAATTTGAAGAGGATGAAAGAAGCTGAAGGAAATGAAACAAAAAGGGAGAGAAAGAAAGACAGAGAAAGAGAGGGAGCGAGCGAGGGAGGGAGAGAAAGAGGGCCCAACAACAACAAAGAAATCTCAAAGGAGAAGGAGGCACATTACTGGTGCACATTGACAGAGTAGATTACCATCAAACGATCAGCAAAACAGAGGGCATATTCATTCAAGAGGAGGGACCAAGGTGGAACTTTGATGATGCTAAATTTGGCAAAAGAGCAACTTGCTGAATCGGCGGTGGTTCCGGTTTCATGCCTCAGAGTTTGACAGGTGGAAAAGAGAAAATTCAGTGAAAAATCCCAGCGTGAAGTGTCCCTCCGGGGCGTGGAGGTGAAAAAAAAAAAACGAGAGAGAGAGGAAACAAGATATGTGACTTCTCTGCTGTGCTAAGACAGAGCAGGGGCTGAGACGCGAACAGACAGCGGACACAAGACAAGCAAAAAAAAACACAGGCACACACACACATGCACACACATACACACACACACACACACACGCACACACTTATATACAAACAAGGAGGAAGCCTGAGGGGGAGAGCATGAGACTGCTTCGCCACCTAACAAGCATTTGCATCTGCGACCAAATTTTTTGGTTTTCCATTATGGCCGAGTCAAAGAAAAAAAAAACAAACAGAAAAACGTCCTAGTCCTTCCTATCTACCTGCATGCACACCTGTGTGACTTGCGCTGCTCTTGATATGCAAAACCCAAACACCCTACCCCCCCGTCACAACTCCTCAGCCAACAAAAGTCTTATTCACTTCACCTTTTTCCTTCGGGTGCCCATGCAAATCTTGCATTGATGTATGGAAATAGCAGTGTGCCCTAAATAAGTTCCTGGTAAAAGCCAGAAAATATAAAAAGGTGTGGCAGGTGCACTTCTTACACTGGCACCCTCATAAATCTTGTCTCTCAGAGCCATAATACAAGTAATGATAATTGTAAATAATTAATTAAAAATAAAACTGTTTGGGCTAATAGTGGGATAAATGATGATGTTGCTGTACAGACAGCGCTTAAATGACAAAGGTCCCAGTGGACAGATATCGATGGAGAGCGAAGGCTTTAAATGTGAACGCAGCAAATTGTGTTTGACAAGGACACTTGGGCCTGAAGCATCGCCCTCTTTTGCCTCATCAAGCAGACAGGCAGACGGACGCAGAGGCGCTTCTCAGCGGAAACTGACTGGTTCAGACGCCCTGCGGTGCACCAAGCAGAGGAGGTGCTGGCTAGCCACTTTACAAAGGCACCGTTTTCTCAGCATAAATAGAGAGACAGGTGAAGACAAGCACGGATGAGAAGGGAAGGTACACTCAGAGAGGACAAGTACACACAAACACAAACACAATGTGCTTACAAGAACATGTTAATGTAAACCAGCTAAATCCCTCTTGACCTTACATCTCTTTTCCCTCCAAGGCACCATTTTCAAAATATTTACTTGATCAATCTTTAAAATTGTTATTGTCTTGCTCAAATACGTATGCAGGCAACACAATTGTAAGTGATACTTTTAGTTTAGGATTTACTGTAGGATTGACTCTCTGATCAGCTGGACTAATTAAGTATTCTAAGCAAACGCTCCATAGGCTGACACACAGGCCAGTGTGTGTGTGTGTGTGTGTGTGTGTGTGTGTGTGCGCGCGTGGGCACCAGACGAAGGCTCACCTCAAAGTCGTTGGCCTTGTTGTAGTGCATGTTGAGGGCACGGAAGAGCTCGCAGTCGCGGCTGACGCTGAGCTCCTCGACCCCGGTCACGCCGTCGTTGATGGACTGCCGAGCGAACTTCTCCATCTGGATGTAGTAGAACTCGCGGAAGTTACTGAACCATTTGATCAGCTGGGAGGTGATGCACCTGTTAAACTGTGGGGTTTTGGAAAAGAGAGGGAAAGGGTTGAGGAGGAGGGAGTTTAATTGATTTGTTTTATCACTGAAAAGAGAATAGATGTTGACAAGAATTTTAAAGAGGTTTCATTTAGGTGTTAAATGCATAAAAAGTAATCCTAATCATAAACATATGATGAATACAATATTTAATGTTGAATGGAATGTACTGAATAACTGAGGGAAATAATAAAAAAACCCTCACATTAAAAAATGATGTAACTAATTTAGTGGGTTACTCTATTTGTGTGTGTATGTGTAAATTTAAACATAAAATAAAAAATGCTCAAAAGTAAGTTGATTGGGGTTGGGTGGGGCTATTGTGAGTAAAGCTTAAAGCACACCACACACATACACACACACACAGGTTGTCATTTGCATTACTGTGAGTGACAGGCCATATTCAGAGTGACTGATCCAGGAACAGACGCGTGCAGGCAGTGTCAGCGCCCTGTAACCTCACAAATGACCCATGTCACAACAGCATGTGCTCTTTAGTCCTGACTGTGTGTGTGTGTGTGTGTGGGGGGGGGCTATGTGGCGTGAGTGTGTGTGTGTGTGTGTGTCAGTAAGAAAGGATGGGACTGTTATGTGTATGAGTGGTGTATTTCGGGAGAAGGAGGTTTTACATGTTTGTGTGTGTGTACTCACATGCTTGACTGAGTCTGGATGTGTGTGTGTGTGTATGTGTGTGTCTACTCGCTTGAGTGAATCTGGATGTGTGTGTCTCCCTCCCTCTGTGTGTGTGTGTGCGTGCGTGTGTGTGTGTGTGTGTGTGTGTGTGTGTGTGTATGTATGTGTGTGTGTGTGTGTGTGTATCTGTATGAACCCACCAAGTGCCAAGTGTGAATTCACAGAACAGCTGAGTTGCATGTAGCCAAGTTAAAACCAATAAATCCACGGGGCTTTCTGTTCGCCCCTGACACCCGGCCTTCTGTCTTTTGTCATTACAAGTATTCATCAACGGCCCCGCATCCTGCCGGCCCGGCCACTCAGCTGCACTGTGTGCTGGACAGCAAGAGGGCTGCGCATTCACCCAAAACTCAGCGGAGAGCAGCACTTATCTGTCTGTGCTCATGAGAACATGCAGGCCACAGCCAGCATGATAACTGAGAGAGAGCAGAGGGAGAGAGAGAGAGAGAGCAGAGGGAGAGAGAGAGAGAGAGCAGAGGGAGAGAGAGAGAGAGAGCAGAGGGAGGGAGAGAGAGAGCAGAGGGAGGGAGAGAGAGAGCAGAGGGAGAGAGAGAGAGCAGAGGGAGAGAGAGAGAGAGAGCAGAGGGAGAGAGAGAGAGAGCAGAGGGAGAGAGCAGAGGGAGAGAGAGAGCATAGGGAGGAAGAGAGAGAGCAGAGGGAGGGAGAGAGAGAATGATAGAAGGGTGGTAGGATCAAGGCTGTAGGAGGAGCCAGCGTTTATGTGACTGTCTCTCACTTTCTCTGTGTGGGTATGTGTGTTTGTGAGACTGAATGAGTGAGGGAGCGTGTGTGTGTGTGTGTATGTGTGCATGCATGTGTGTCTAGATGTAATTACCATGTAGAAAGTTGTCTGCGTGCGAGCAAATTTAAGATAATGAAGTGAATGGGCATTCATGGCGTTGGGGGAAGCTAAGTCACAGAGAAGAGGGGGCCGAAGGGTCTGCATGTAAACCCCCCCCTCAACACACACACACACACACCACCACCCCCAGAAGGCCAAGCCAGGAGCATAATTACAGAGGCACCACCAGGGTTCTTGCGGATAATTGACCAGAAAAAATGATTGAGTCATCATCAAAATGCCCTAGTCTGGAAAAGTTCAAACATGTACTTAACCTATGCTGGCATTATGCATTCATACCGTGTGTCTGCTGTGCTGCTTGTGGGGTGCCTGATTTACTTAAGAAAAAAAATCAGAAAGAAAATGGATGGATGGGAAAAAAGACAAGAAAGAGAGTGAGAGGAAGGGAGGGAGTGCAGGCTATCTGATCTGCTGAGTTTGGGATTTCAATAGGACTTAAACCTATTAGGATCTGTTGAACTCCAAACCTACCCACTCCCCCCCACCCCCCACATTTTATCTCGGACGCAAAATACACTGTCCAAATTTCCAGACTCTGAGATAAGGACCTCGGGGGGCCCCAGTGTGACGACTTATTTTTCTCCCCCCTTTAATTCTCTTAGAATAAGAAACAAAACATTACAAAATGATAGGAGCCTGTTCACTGGGGAATGAAAATTGCTTTGACATGGAGATTAGGCTGCGGCATTGTTACAAGACATTGTCTCATATGAACAAGGCTCGGGGAGGAGAAGGATAAAAGCTGGATGGGGGGATTTTTTTTTTCTAGAACGGCCAGCGGATGACATAATGGAGACTACAAAAAAGTAAGTCCGCATGACATTGTTTGTCAGGGGTGGTAAAAAGAGGGGGAGATTTAAAGCGGCATTGTTGCCGAATAGAAATGCCAGAGATGCAGCGGACAAAAAGAGCAGCGTTGCTGGAACGTGACAACTCAGCAATTAAGAATCATGTCATCTGCTTGTCAAACAAACACGTCCCCTCCAACCCCTCAGCTCGCCGCACAGCATAACCCCAGTACAGGGAACGAGGGCGAAAAGCAAAATAACCTCAAGCGCAATGACACCCAAAAATGTATATCTACAACTCGTGACAGGCCAAGACTTAAACCAGGCCATAGATAGACGTCCTACACAAACACGTTGATCATATTTTATTTATTACGTATATGAAAATGTCTGCTTGTAATTGCGGTTTCTGTCTGTCTGTATAAATATTATATTGAAATAATTTAGCTTTTTTTAGCCAAATTTTGGACTGTGTTGTGTGCAAACAGTTAATTCAAACAAAAGAAATGTTTAAAGAGCTGAAGAGCTTCAGCTGGGCCGTGTGATCCCTCCCTCTCCTGCGCTTACAAGATCTTTTTTCGGGGGGTCGAAGTGAAGTTCTTCCCACGGGACACGGCCGTGGTGCGGCTGGTTTACGGAGCTAAGAGCCATGGGGGGAAAAACCTGCTCGGCTGGCCGATGAGCACGCTGAAAAGGCTCCTAAAACAAATCAACGCGACGCCTTTAATCGGGCCGGGCAGCGGTTTACTCAGAGGTCCGGCGAGGCGGCGGAAGAGGCCAGGTTCACACACTCATGCTCAGGGGCCTGTGAAAGATTATTCCCGGCGGCGGAGGCGGGGGCCGGCCTGCAGAGGTTCCGCAACACCCCCCCATCCACCACCACCCCCTATCTCCCCCAATAACCCTCACCCCCCGCCCCAGTCACCAGGGGAGACTTGACCTATCACTCTGCACGTTCCCTCCGTTAGCCGCGGACAATGATGCCTTTCACACACCTTTCACACGGCTGTTTCGGGGCCTACGCCCACACATCTTTAAGCTAGCACCCCCCCCCTCCCCTCCCCTCCCCGCGCACGCTCGCTCCGACCAAACCACCAGCACTGCAATTCTTCATTGAGTTGCCCTCTCAGCAAATGTCTACAGAACACCTCACCTACTCTTCACTTATGAGTCAAAAGAGAAAAGTGACATCTAAAGAATGGTTTAGACTTTAGACGTTTGCCATCCTTTGACTCACTCTCAAGTTAAATCAAAGAGAAACTAAACGACCAGTTCTTTTAGATATTTGTCATGTCTTGTTGTTGACACAATAAGATCTTTTGAATGCCATACTTGTGAGCTCACAGAAGGCGAGACAAACGATCCTATTCCAGAGCCCTTGTGTCTGGAGGGGGGTATTCTTGGTGCGTCCCGCCAGTGACCCCTCAGGCGACTGTAAAGAGTTTCTTGGAGGTGAATTAGATACCTTGACCCCATCACTGTGGCTTAGCCCCCTTTCAAACCCAGCTGCGACCTTGCCTAAGTATGGCTGTTGACCCTCCCTGGTCTCCCGCTGTGTCTGCTTGCCAGTCCGTCACAGGTGCTGGTCTTAGTGTTCCACTAAACGCCTTCGTGGTTATGAATAAGACTGCACCCAGGGGCCAGAGTGGCGAGCTGATGGATCAGGCACTTCACTGCCACAAACGGAGTCTTCATTTTCTCTCTCTCTCTCTCTTTTTTTGACAAAACTCTTTTATATTGGGGGGAGTGGGGGGTAAAACTGCCTGAGGGCCTCAATGGGAAGTTAATGTACTTAAACTATGAGCTGCAGCTTGGTGGGGATAGATGGCTGGGTGTTTCGGGCGGTGGTGCTAGTGGGTGGGTAGATGGTGCATGATGGAAATGACCTATCATCCCACGGGCAGCATCGCTCTGACCTACACTTTGACAAATATGAGGATAGATAGAGATTACTTCACACCTTGCGGCAATTCAACTGACAACACGGGGTGAGCGAGAGAGAGAAAGAGACAGAGAGAGGGAGGAAAGGCATTATCCATTATATAACCACTCAAATCAATGGACTGCTCCGGCTTCCTGTTGCAATACTAAGGGGAACTGAGTGGTAATCTCCGTCTGACTACCGACTGACTCCACACAATCGCCACTTGAAAACATCCCTTTGCCATTGGAGCTGAGGGGGAAAACAAAACAAAACAAAAAAAAGCCCTGCATGCCATTCCCTGCCATCAGCAGAAAAAAAAAACAAGGTGAAATGCAAGGATTTGTGAAAGAATTTTGCACCACTGCAAAGATGACATTTTTTCTCTATATAGGTTACAATAAAAAAATGTATCTTTGTGAATTTTAACATGTTGTTTCACAACATTATATTTTAATAAATAATCTTTGATCTAAAATAGAGTAGAAGTGAAAGATAATCATTTTTAATGTGAAATCTTAATTTTTTAAACATCCACTGAAAAATTAATTCCAGTTTTTCTTTCCCTCACACCCGGATTTTCGAGGTACAAACCCCAACAACATGTTGTTTATTTCCTTAAGCTGTGCACGGTATTAAACTAGTCTAGTCAAAAGGCAGGGATTTCTAACATCCAATTAGGGGCATCTTTTTTGTCTTGGAACAGTTGTCAAATCAACCCACTTCCCACACTCATCCTTCCCCCAGTAAGATCCACTCATTGTGGGTCTAGTCTACACAGGCCTTAAAGCATTGGTTCCCATCACCATTCCCAGAGTAATTAGTTAGTCATTTATGCTTAATTCTCTCCCGTACATACTAGTTGATCCAACAAACACATGCCACCCATTGTCAATCTGCGCAAGTAGGGCCAGTGAGAAAAAAACAGTCTCAGGCTCCTGACCTTGTTTTGAGATATGGTAATGTAATACATTAAAAACTCTGGGATGGCTGTGCGTAACAAGATAAGCAACAGTAAAGCTGACTGTGGACCACATTTGTGCCGTCCTCATTGATATGCATCTATTTCATAAAAAAAAGAAAAAATCACCTCAGAAGTCAGTGATTTGTAGAATTCTGTGTATTTGAAAATATTTAAGACTTGTGGTTTAGTGACTATTAAAAAAATGTAAAAAAAAATAAAAAATCATGAATCCTATGAATGTGTATGAATCATGAACGTGATTTAACTGTTTTTCTGTAGTGGTGTGTGTAAGACCGTGAGTGTGTGTGTCCGCCTGGCCTGTCGTGGGTATGTGTCCCGTCAGGAGAAGGGAGAGACATGGAGTGGCTGTGTGTGTGTGTGTGTGTGTGTGTGTGTGTGTGTGTGTGTGTGGTTCTCACTAGGGACGGGGTGAAGGGCAGCTGGGCACTCTACTGCACGTCTGCTCATTTAAATACTGTGCCCTGAATCTGTCACATTATTTATTCGCCGTATGCACACTGTACACTGCATCAACAACAAATTAAGTTGTAAATAAAAAGACAATCGCCACCATTGTTTTGTTTGTGGTGTTGTGCTGCGGGTTTGTTTGTTGCCCCCCCCCCCCCCCCCCCCATCTCTCTGTCCTATAGTTTTCCTCCACTCCCATACTCCCTCCCCCTTTTTTCCTTCCCAAAAGCAACAGTTAAAGATGGGGGGGGGGGGGATCTGTCTACTAGGATTTGTTCACTCTCTCAGTCACTCTCTCTAACTCTCTTTCTCCCAACACTTGAATCACAAAGACGCCAGTTACACGTCTAATATCATAAGAGCCTTGCCCCACAGCAAAACAATGGTGGAAATCCATCCCACCCTCTCTCTCTCTCTCTCTCTCTCTCTCTCTCTCTCTCTCTCTCTCTCTCTCTCTCTCTCTGTCTCTCTCTCTCTCTCTTTAATTGTTATCGTTATTATTATTTCTCTCTCATCATATGGATAGTGCCTGTGTGAAAATGCTAGCAAAAGGGAAAGTCGGCCCCTCCGCTCCGTGGCCATGCATGCGTCCTCGGCGGAGATTAAGGACAGTTATTTTAATTGGGAGAGAGGAGCTGGCAGGCCTGCCTCGGACCCATCTGGTCCGGAGTGTCACAGACTCTCCTCGCACGGCATAGAAGGAGAGAGGGAGAGAGAGAGAGAGAGAGAGAGAGAGAGATAACAACATCAACAACAACAAAAAAACAACAAACATACCAAACTCACCTTCACATCTGAGAAGAACATTTTGAGCATGTTGGAGCTGGGGTAGCGCGTGTAGAAGAACATCAGCTTGGCCTTTTTCAAGTGGTTCGGGGACAAGCCTTCCTGAATTTGGAATTGTTCAGGTCAAGGAATAGCACAGAATGGTGAGACAAATACACAATGCGTCGAGAATAAACCAGAGAGGCAATTGAACCCCTTTGAGAAAATGTTCAAAGGGTTGGGACAGATTTTTTTTTGTCATATAAAGTGTTTACAAATGCTTGAAACATTTCTCAACCTACGTGTCTGAAATATGCTACAGTAATAAGCAAAGGCATTGGGGCCGCAATGACAAGTTCAGTTGACCACTGTCCACCTTCTTCTTAATCATTCTCTCAAGTGCCAGTCAACGTATGCAAACGCCACCAATCAATAACCGACCCCCCCCCCCACCAATAAAAATCCCTATTTATCTAGAGGTGGCATTGCCCTCTAGGCTGGTAAACAGAGGCCGCGGCGGAATGTCCCAGGAGACAGGAGGAGCTAACCAGAGCGATCTCACCATTACAATTAGCCCCCCTTCAAACCCTCCTGTGATAACCCCCCACCCCCGCCCTCGGCCGCCTGGCACGGTGCGGATCGGCTGCCAGCTAGGGCAGCTTCGGCCACATCTGTGCCGCAGACTGGCCACGCCATTTCTGTGGCAAATTAACGGCTTTATAATTTATCAAAAATGAAGATGCATGCGAGAGGAGAGTCAATGGGCCCCCACAAGGTCAATTACGAGGCCCTCCGCAGAAGCCACCAATCTCGTTTAGCGCACACACACACACACACACACACACACAGTAAATGAAAAATGCAAGGGGATTTTAAGCCAGCAAGCAACTACATAAAAAATCTGTGCATTTCTCTCAGACAACGACAAAGTAAATGATTTACAATAAAGAACAATTAGAGAACACTATTGACTCAACAGAAATTTACAGATATAGATTTTTTTTTTTTTTTTGGTGAATAACACACTTGCACATCGACCCGTTGAGCATGTATGCGTCTTTTAAGCTTTCTGTGATGTGGCAGTGATGATGGCTGCTGATTGACGTGTTTCTTGTGCCAAGCATGGATGGAGGGGAGGGGGGGGGGGAGAACCCTAGGTGACCTCCATTACAATGATAGGGAGAGACTAAAAGAGCATTACTGTCCCCGCCGCCATCTGTCATAACGCATACATGAAATAGCTGCAGTGAATGGGGAGGGATGAAGACAAGCTGTCCTTTTACCAAACAAACCGGGCTTTTGAAGGACCAGATAGCACATTGAAAAGCGCCTGAATGGGGAGAGAAAAGACTTGATGGAAAAAAGGGGACTCGAGTGTTCTTTGGGTGAGAGAGAGGAAAAGGAGGGAGAGCGCAAGAGTGAGAGAGAGGCCTCCTTTTAGTGACATGCAGAGTAAGACACAATTTCACCAGACTAGCAAGGACACAGGACAGAGGGGTGGGAGTGGTTAACATCCCTGTGAGCTTCTTGATAAGATTAATTATATTGAGATGCTCTTTTCAAATTACAGATCACATCTAAAAACATTTCATATTCGTGATCTCAATTAAGGGCCAAATCTCTTTAGAAGCTTAGCTGCTGCCTGTGTCATCGTTTTTTTATTTTTTAATTTTTTTTATTATTCTCTCCTGGATTCATTGTGCTTCAATTAAATTATCCATGTGTGGGGACATTCTTTCTAGTCTTGTCTACTCTGTTACTGCATTACTTTCAGCCTTTAAAACTGAGTTTTACTTCCAAAGATGCTTTCAATACAAAATAAAGCATTACCAAATGTATCTGTATGTTGTAACAGAGCAGAATATCCAGATATCTACTGTCATCTATCTATCTATCATCATCTAGCATCTACTATTACATCAGTTCACAATAGAGGCAGATGCTTAAAGCGAGAGAGAAAAAAATAGCGGAAATTCCGCCTGCTTTTACATTAAGCCACTTATTTCAGCCAAAAAACACGACTTTAACACACGGAAACAATATATGCTCATGACTTGAGTCATCACTCTCATTTTACCCTTTAAGCCTCTCTTCCAAGAAAAACAAAAAAACTGGCTGTCTCCAGGAGACATAAATATTCATGGTGGCAAAATGGTCAGAGTAAACAGTCATCTAGATTGTGTAAAAAAGCAGCGCGAGAGCGAGCCTAGCCAACAGGCCCAAGGTCAGGAGAGGAAACATTGTGGCCCCCCATAAATATAAAGACTGGACACAGCGACAAGAGAAGGAGCAGAGACTGAAACACAGCGATTCCAAACACCGTCTGCGTGCATAAACAAATACAACTGACACACACACACACGGCTCAAGCCTCTCCCATCCCTGCTGGGCGAGAGCGAGACTTGGCCTGTGTGTGTGTGTGTGTGTGTGTGTGTGTCATGTAAGGGAGACAATAACTGCTGAAACTTGATCCAATTGCCAGGTGTAAGGAGAAAAGAGGGTGGAGGGGGGTGAGGTGGGGAGGGGTGAAAAAAACAGAAGGATGATGAATCCATAAATTAATGCTAGACATCTGTTCAGCAACATGAAAGATTAGAGGAACAGCTACAGGACTGCTGAACCTTAACTATCGCTCAAATAAACAGGACATGTGTGATGTGTTGAAATCAGCCTTTCAAAACTAGAAAATGTCCATGTGTTCCAATGTCCTTTTGTTATTTTTAATGTTTCAAAAATGCTAATATAAAGAGTGTGAGAAGTAGCGATACGAAATGTTAACAGTTGGTGAAAGATAGCGTCAACACATTTTTAACAGCATCTTCCTGATGATAGAGTGAGATAAGGAGAGCTCCACAGAGTGCTTGTGTGCCACTGGGGCTGGGCCTTCAGTCTGATAGACTGAAAATGCAAAGCACCTTCACCTGCACCCATCCACCACCTCCGCCACACCCTAATCCCCCCCCTCCCTCTCGATGTCTTAGTACAGCACAACAGTAGACTTTCTATATGCAAATGCAGGAAGGCAACTGAACAAGGCTATTTTTCTTGAGATGCAAAAAGGGACGCGTGACAAGGAAGATCACTCTGCACGGGAGCGGGGGAGACAATCGGCCGTCTGTTTCTTTCCTGATTTGAATAAAATTTAATATTTGATTAAACAGCCTCGTCTTGCAAATACCAAAACATGGGGCTTGTCGAAGGGGCCAATTGCGCAGGTGTCAGTGCTTGTCTCGTACACGCAGCACTAAGGAAGTTTAACTCGTTCAGGATTTAAGGAAACAAAGAATCCTTTCTTTCCTTGCCTACTTGATGCGTAAATTACTTGAAGTACATTTAAAAAAACTCAAAAAAACTGTCCATAAGAATTTAAATTGTAAGAGGCAGTGTGTTCAAGAAGATATAATCTGTATGATCCACTATTTTAAAAAGATTAGGAAATTAAAGAAATGCTGAAGAGTTTAGAAGGAGTTACACGACTCCATGTAAATACATTGCTTTAATAATACTAATACTGATGAATCATGGCTGTCGGGCATGTAAACATCCTATATTATACATTCATGTCTCACTATTTTTTCTCTCTCCCTCTCTCGCTCTTTCTCTCTCTGTCTCTCTGTTTTGCTTGTGTGTAAAGCTCTTTGTACTTTACAAAGGACCTGCAGGGAGGGAGGACAGGTGAGCCAGAGGCTCCGTAAAAGGTTTGGAAAAAAAAAGAGAACGGAATAAAAGATAAACAGCTACCTGCAAACACCTGTTCACACCAGCTCTGGATGAAAGAGGGAGAGGGGTGGGGGGTGGGGAGGGGGACTGCTGCCAAGCAACAACGACAGTCCTAGAAGGGCCTCCTGCAGGAGTAAGATCACAACGCTGTTAAAACAAATAAGACTCTGTCTTCCGATCAGCAACTGTTACTTGCCGTAGGACGTTACATTTCAAGGTACACCACTCTTGTGTGTAGACAAACCTGGACTGTCTGTCATCTTCTAGTGCTGTGGCAGTTTTATAAGGCTCAAAGCACAGCACTCTGTCATCGCACAGGGCTCCTACTGAAATGCTATAGGTGGGGTGGTGGAGGGTTCTCAATTCAACTAAAACATCTAGGCCACTCAGTCTGTCTTCTCTTCTTTTTCCACTGTGAGTTTCTCAGACCCCTCTTAGCAGACCCCACTTGCCTTTTTCTTTTTTCCCCCTTTCTCCTTTTTTTCCTTTTTTTCCCTTTTTTTGATTTCCCAGCTTTGAAATATGATTTGCTTTGAGCGTTTATGTACAAAGTCTTACATGCGGAGTGATGAAAGGGGCTCCATTGTGAGGTTCCCTGTGATTGAGGGAACAGACAAGAGATGGGAAGGTATCTGCTCCCACCCCGGCGGAGCCTTTCAGGGCCTCTCCCTATAGCTGCCACTTAAAAGCCTCAAACCAGTGAGTTCTGTTTAATCTTCAGACTACTGGGAGAACACAGGGGCTTACAACATGAGCCAATTAATGGAGATTAATTGAAATTAAGTACTTCTTTTAATTTTATATATATATATATATTTTTTTTTTTTTTTTTGGGGGGGGGGGTGTATTCATGAGAAAGATGGCTACTAGCAGTCTTGTGTGTGGAACACATTTTGTAATTGAAAAGGATGTTTCATCACCTCTTGTCTTGGTTTTGAAATAAAAACACTATTTTGTGTTTCACACCAGTTGTCTAACAACAAAAGGCACTTAAACAAATAAACAAGCACACACACACACACACAGACATACAAACAAAGATGGTTTATAGAAGTTTTGAGAAAGGATATTGCACTCCCTGAGTACGGTGAGATGTCAGCCATGTCTTGGAGGTCTCCGCACTCAGACTTGATGAGCGAGAGGGACAGGCCCTCGGTGGTGCTTCCCGGGTGCGAGGGGGACATGGATCGGTGGTGGTTCATGTGGTTCGACATCTTGGTCCGTAGGCTTGTGGTCTCCCGGGAGAGGTCGAGTGACTCTGGGGAAGACCGGTCCTTGCCCGGGTAGGCCGAGGGTGGCCCCAGAGGACTCTGGAAGGGGTAGCCCATGAGGGGCAGGGGGAATGGGTGGCGGAATGAGGGTGGGCTGAAACCCATGGTGGCCGTGAGCGGAGATGGGTGCAGCGAGGGGTGGTGGTGAGCCCCAGGGGTGGGCAGGCCGGACGACTGGTCAGAGGAGTTCTTGCGCACCACAAGCGGCAGTGCCTCTGTCTGGTCGTTGGCGCCAGGCATGGGCATCCCGGTGAAGTCGAGCGGGTTGGGAATGATGACGTCGCCGAAGCACTGCAGGCGCTGGTTGGCCGTGTGGAAGTTGGGGTTGTCGCCGTTCATGGTGAAGCGGTCCTGGGGCATCTGCAGGGGCGGGAACACCTGAGGCAGGGCCGGGCGGGGTGGCTTGGCGAACACCTTCACCACCGTGTCCACCACCTGCGACATGGCCGTGTTCAGCTCCTGCTTCAGTGTCTCGGCCAGGTGCTTGCCCTCGGCGTGCATGGACTGTGGCCCCTGGGCCTTCCCCCGGGAGCCGTCTCCTTTGGGCTTGTCGCCCCCTTCAGCGATCATGGTCTGCTCACGGATCAGCGCTCGGGCCCGGTCCAGGAAGTGCCCGGGGTCCAGGTCGGACATCTCATTGTCGGAGCGGTCCGGCATGGAGTCGTCGAGCCGCGCGCGGTTCTCCAAGCCGCCGTCGGAGCGCATGCTGTCCTCCGACAGGTTGCCGTCGTTGTCGTCGTTCTCCGAGTCGGTGCTGTCGTAGATCTGGTAGAACTTCTCCTGCAGCTGCCGCAGCTGCTTCTGCATGTCCTCCAGCTGCAGCTTGAGCTGCCGGCGCTCCTCGTGCTTCTGCTCCTTGCGGGCCGACACCAGCTGCTGGAAGCTCTGCTGCTGCTGCTGGGGCAGCTTCTGCTTGCGCTTGTTCTCCCGGTAGCTCTCGCGTGGGCTGGGAGGCTGCTGCTGCTGCTGCTGGTGCTGCTGCTGCTGGTGGTGCTGCTGCTGCTGTGGGTGGTGCTGGGGCCCCTCGCGTTCTCGCTCCCGATCGCGCTCCCTGTCGCGATCGCGCTCTCGGTCACGCTCGCGCTCGCGCTCTCGGTCGCGATCGCGCTCCCGGTCCCCGCGCTCGCTCTCGCCGGCCCCGCGCAGCGTCACGCTGGGCGAGTGGCTCATGCCGCGAATGATGTTCTCCACGCGGGCGCGCTTGGCGCGCAGGTGTTCGTCCGTCAGCCGCTCGATGTCGAACTGCGTCATGGTGGGCCGGCCGAAGGGCGACAGGCACTCCTGGGGGCTCTCGCGCGACGAGTTGCTGCACGCGTCCTCTTGGTGGGCCTCAGAGCCTGTGCTGGACAGGCCGCCGCTGCCCTGGAAGTTGCCGTTCTCGCTGCCACCGTTTTTGCCAATGTTGTTCTTCAGCAGCTGTGAGATAATGGTGGCACCCGGGAAGGGCATCATGGCGTCCTCGTACGAGTTTGCTCTCTTCAGGAGCTTGCGTAGCACGTTGGACTTCTCGCCGTCGCCGTGTGGCACCACGGAGCACTCGACGTCCTGGTCCGAACCGTGGGGATTCATGGCACTGAGTATGGTTGCTTTTGCCCGGGCGAATACCGCAGATGCTGTGCCTACAGTCCTTTTCACCCCGATGTCAACTCTTCGTCTCTTGGTTTGTCTGTTTAGAAGGGCTGTGTTGTCATGGTCAGGCATCACTGGAACTGTTATTGTGCCATCTTCAAAAGCCTGTCAGCTGGGCAAGGCTCGAGAATCCTGGGAGCCTGCCCAAACAAAACACACAAACAAAACACACAAACAAAACACACAAACAAAACACACAAACAAAAATACAAAAAAAGGAAACAAACACATCAAACATTTTTTTTAGTTTTAAGTTTCTTTATCTTAATCCCATGTAAAACTTGGAATACAGATTTTCTGAAAATATTCTGTAGCATGTAGCACATTTTTGTGAAAAATAATATACACACACATATATATATATATATATATATATATATATATATATATGTGACGTGCCAGATAATTAAAATGAATGTTGTACCATTACTATTTCTGAAAAGTGATGGCAAAAACTACAGAAGTTGTAAACATAATGTCCATAGAAATCCAGACTCCTCCAAACACATTTATTTTCATTAAAAATGTCAGACAAACTCAAAGATAGCAAATAAATGCCCATAAGGAGGCAATACTACTTGTATCTTAATCAGTTACCTCCCTCTAAATGGTCATAGCCAGAGCACAACATACATTTTAGTCTTACATTATCGAAGGTGAATTTAATGCAAGACTTTTTACCTACTTTAAGGACTGCAGCGCTTTGGTTGTATCTGAGCACTCATATGAGCATTACCTAACTGTTCTCTTAATTTAGTAAAAAACAAAAAAAACACCTTGTAGCCAAACTCATCAAACAGGTGAAGACAAATCTGTTCCTCACACATTACCAATATATATTTCATTTCCGTGTGTGTGTGTGTGTGTGTGTGTGTGTGTGTGTGTGTCTGTGGTCAAATACCTTGCATATTAGCTTCACTAAACTGACAACTGAACAAAATATGCAAGTCCCTATACACAGTGGTCGAATGCATACATTCAAAGCATTCGGCGACCTAACTCTGACCTAAAGATTCTATAACCATATTCTTCCTCTAAATACTTAAATTAGAATGTACAATAAGAATATTTATATGCTCATATATTTAACAAGTTGAACATTTCACAAGCATATGGAAGTCACTTATGGTTGAGATTCTAAGGCTTCATACCACCATCAACATTGTTTAGAGCAAAACATTCAAATGCCACTGCTCTAGTAGAACAAAACTATATCTACAGTATTTCCATCAGTACAGAATATTCTGCCACATGCAAAGTGACCACAAAATCACACAGATTATGAAGAAATGCTTCCATGAACTACACACCTTCCATATGGCACTCTTGAACCACTTCAAGAAAACTGGATAAAATGCTTTCCTCACTCCATAAAAGTAAATCAGGGCTAGTTTAATTTCAAACTCAGTTTTCAGTCATGTTACCACATATCAAGAACTATGACAAACAACAACAACGAATAGTGTTTCTAAACTGACATTCTTGACGCGCTTAGTCCACATCATAATGTTTCTTGGTAGTTCAATAGGAAAAAAAGCTACAAGGTACTAATTTAACGTGACTGCTCATACACCTGTCGCCAACATATGTTAAATGTTGCGTGTTCATATTCAGGCTTTCCAAAGTAAAATGGATTTTTATACGTAATCCAGGAGGCCCAGCATATTCGCATGGCAGTGTCGTGGCCAACAGAGTAGGCTACACAAGAACGCACTGAGCAGATAAAAGAAAGGAGCAAACCGGACATTATTCACCCACAAAACCCTCATCACCTGTGTATTTCTAAATTGAAGTACTTTCATTGTGAGATGGCAATGAGGGAGAATGCATATCTTAACAAAGGGGAAGACGGGCTTTGTCATGCTCTATTGATATCTCTGAATGTCAACCATCGCAGAAGTTTGGATGGGTTCAACTTCTCATTTCGGGTAAAGGGAAATAAATCATGTTATATAGCCTATCAAAGTGGGCGAATTTCAGAATTATACAAAAAACTTAAACTGAATGACACAAAGACCACAGCAAAAAGCTGCGTGTTGACAATTGGCAAGACCATTAGGAAGCGTTGCGCCGCAGATAACTGACAGTCACTGAAACATTATAACTGTTAAACATATAGCTACACGATACCAAAGAAAAGGCTGAACAACAAAACCACCATTCAAACGTCTAACAAATGTTTTCTTCTGTATCAGGCCTATAAAATAAATCCCCATATGTACTATACTTAAAGAGTCATATGAAATAAGATAAAGTGTGAAACTAACAGAAAAGTGATTTAAGTGATACATTAATTTAATAAAGATCAAATATAGTCATGACAATCCGGAACAAATGATTATTCACTTAACATCTCCTAATGCGCACCAGAATCAAAGAAACAGCAGCCGACTTACTTCACAAAGTCTCTTTTAAAAGTATACCATTCCATTTATCAAACCTTGTAAAAATGTCCTAAGAGTGCCATTGAAAATCCTGCTCGCAATGATGCACTTTCCGTCACTGATGCTACGTATTTATGAAATAAAATTATTAAAATCTTCAAACGCATCTACCAGCAAAGACGTAACCATTTGAAGGCAAAGAGAATGAACGGGAGCGATACGAGGACAAGGTTACTTACTCTGCAGACGAGAGGAAATTGAGCTTCTTTGCAATAGTGAAAGAGAGAATACGGAGGGTTGTTCGCCTGGTGATGAATATTGTAATTTCTCAGGACAAGCACGAGCGACGAGAGTGAGTGAGTGAGCTAGAGAGCTCTTTTGCGCCGCTCTCCTTTCCAGATGGAAACTGTGTTTCTCTGCGATGCGTACAGGACGGGGCTAGAGCGCTCTCGCACTAACAAGATTCACTTTAAGACGCAGCTGAAGGAAGCAGGAAGACGGCGCGTCATAACCATTGTGATGTAACATTTCCACCTACCAATAAGAACAGTCCGCTGGATTTAGAGGAATACAAAACGCCGAACTTCACCGACGTGGAGAAAGACTCGCCGGTCAAAAAAAGACTGCTTTCGCCATCCACTTTATACAACAAATGATTTTGCGGAACCTGTAAGGATGCATTGTCTCCTGAATTAAGAGAGAACAATTCTGTGTTTTGCCTTGTTACATCTTGTTTAACTGTGTAGAATACATTTAAGTTTCATGATATTTTAATAATTGAACAATTGTATTTTATCCTCTTTGATATAATATAGGCTATAAACTGTTTTGGCGAATGCATTCTTTGCCGTTATTGTTTTTCAAATCAAACCCTTATTTGGAAAATGATAACAGGCTGCATAAAACATAGAGCTATGATAGCCTATTTCAATTCTGAAAGTTAGACAATCATCCAATTATAGCCTGTTTTAATCGTCTGCACCGAACAGGCCATCTCTTGTTTACCGTCTGTCAGATTTATTATAACGAATGGACAAACATGATAGAGAGGCATCGGCTAAATATTTATTATTATTTTGATAAATTAGCCTATTTTGCATAGTCCAATCAATATAGAGGTAAATTATTCTATTAAACAGTGCAGAGGCTGTATCTTATTTGCTCCATAAAAACGCCGATTTCGCCTGCAACCACAGCCGCAACTCGGAAGATCCCCATGATAATTGTACCAAATTCTGCACTGTGAACCAAAACTACTGTGCTTATGGTTGCCAGTGAACGTCAACAAACATTAGAATTGTCACCGGCAATTATTCCCAATTAATTATAGGCTATGGATTAACATATCATACCTCTAGATATACAAGCCGATAAGGGCAATGATCAGATGATGCTATTGCGATCAAGCAAAATAGTTGATAACTGCATATTGTTAGGAGTCATTCCGATGGAAGTACAACGACCCAACAGCAGAAATATGTTTACATGCGTTTTTAATTTATGTTGTGTATTGCAGGCCAAGGACTGATAAATAGCAAAAAAGGACAAACACCGCAATCCTCTTCAGTTATGCACTTTGTTCAAATACACGATTTTATAAAGAACAAATGTGCTTTGAGGTCGAAGGAACAACATCCCAAAAGAAATATGGTCATGTTGTGCCTCTTCCTGCATGCATGCATCCTTAATTTAATGAGGCCTATTGGCGAAAATTGTGACACCTGAGTGTGATGAACTACAAGTTCTGAACTCAGAGGGCATGCAGCCTAATACTTCTCCCCTCCCCCATCCATCATCCAATCAGGCGCTTTATTAGTTGTCTACAGTATGGTGAGCATCCTATCAGGGCGCATTATAGGAATGCATTCTAAACCTCTAACCTAATTTTTACCAAATTTGCCTTTCACGTGTGCTTTAGCATCTCCTTGGTTAAACAAATCAACTTTGTGTCTTTGACCTAATTTTCTAATGCCATCAAAATACAAGACATCGTGACGCGCTTCTATTATTGTTTATCCCAGGGATTCTAATATGAATCCTTTATATGGTTGTTGGCTATGTGGGAACATCATTAAAAACTTGGCACTGACGCCTTGCTGTGTGGATGAAGTGGCTTGTGAATTGTGTCAGGAAAAGCACGAAAGTATGTATACTTGAAACATTCAGTATAAGTATTTGCCCTCGCAGAAGTATTCAAAATGGGTTGTTTCTTGGGCGTTTGAATTTGTGGCAATTCAGCATCATCCGCAGCATGTGAAATCTCACTGTTGGACTGGATTGAGATAATAACCTCCTGGCTTTTATTGTAAATCTTCTGTGACACCCAAGTTTTGTAGCAAGTGGAGATATAGTCGGTAATCTTTGTAGGTAATATGATTTAGCCTCCCTTCTTTCTTCGGTCTCCAAATGTCTACACTATTTGAGCTATCAATTGAATCTTTGATAAAAAGCAAAACTTAGGTTTCTGAAGGTCACCCTGTGACTTAAAGACATTTTAGGCCTACTTAAATACTATTTTTTACTATTTATCACTATTACGATCAATCATTATTATTATCATTCATGTTATAAATATTATAATTATAATTATTATTATTTTGTAATTTTCTGCAATTACTTCATTTTGTAGCTTTTCATCGGTTATCACCAGTATCTATTTCAGAAATTGTATATACATAGAGAAATAATCTCTTTATGTGGTGAACTTTAATAAAAGGTAAAGACCACTTTGTTTTCCTTTAGGCGTGATGGGCTGAGGCGGCTGGCTTTCGCCATCTTCCTACTTTGAATAGTGCCCAAAAGGAAAAGCGACTCACTTTCCATGTCGTAAGCGAATGTTGTTGTAGATGAGTAAATGACTAGGAAGTCAGAACTTTGGTGTCATGGATTTCTTTTCCAAAACAGGTGTTCCGACCTATTCTGTAAAGTGAGCAGTGCGCACGGCGTTGGTTCCCCTGGCGCGCTCGGTGGACAGACTCTGGAAAATGCATTACAACATTAAAGGAAACTTGTTTAGAAAGGGAAGACGAATCTGAGGTGTAGAGGAAACCTGTTTATTAACACCGCCACCTCTTATTACAGACGACCCGAGATGGACAGTCACTTACTTTTTCATCTCTTTCCCAACATTCTTTAACAGTCGCTGTCCTGCATTAATCCTTTGAGCTGAACGAGGGTCTGCGCGCTCGTGCCAATACAGAAAGGACACCATCTATTTGCGCAACAAGTATTTTACCTACGTGTGTGCGTTTCTTTTTTTTTTTTACATATCCGATGTTCGAAATTGACTGAGATGTAGCTCTATATCAACATCTTCTTCGCCTGTGATGTCAATAAAGAAAACTAAGAAAAGACAACAATCGATGCGCATTTTTCCGCATTTAATTTAATTTCAGACAATGTCGTCTTAACAGGAAGCTGAACATTCTCGGAGGTAGGCTGTTTTTCAGTCATACAAAACAAAATGCAAGTCCCATAGTGTAATATTTTCCTGCGGTTACGAGATCTGAAGAATTTGCACTTGTAAATGATCTTAGTGAGCAAAATAGGACAGTTGAACTGTGGCACACTCACATAATGTAAAAAAGCCCCTTTGGAATGCCATTCTTATGCCTAATAGTACACCACTTTTGTAAGCATTTAGAATAAATATTTTATATGTGTATATGAAAGATATTGGAATGAAATAAGTTGGAATGTCCATCAGTGTTTTGCGGCCCCTACACTTTCAAACACATTCCTTTGGAGTCTGTAAATCTCCCCATACACTGAGCACTGCTGGATGCAGTGCAGTCCTGCCTTTAAAATGCACTATAGTGATGTACAAAGTAGGAAGTGTTTAGTGAATGTGTCAAGAGAGAGAGAGTTCCACAGACTACAGGGCACTCCTCTCCCATGCCCATCTTTAAATTGGTGTGTTCAGCCACTTTGTGCTTTTTTAATCAGGTCAGACTCTTGTGGAATCATTTGTCTTGTGCCTCTGTTGGTTTAATTCCACAGTTGATAATTGAAATATTATGGTGTATTTTCTGTTTGTCATTTTCTTTGTGTTAAATATGCTGTGTGTGTGGATGCTTACTCTAGGTATTAACATATTGCTGTCACAGGCTTCAATAATGCACAGAGAGCATCCACGGTTTTATTATGCAGTGACAAAATATGTATTGAGTTCAGGCAATGATCTCATTCGGACAATAGCATAGTGTCCACAGGCATAGCGCTGGCATAATGTCATTACAATATATTACAACAATACATCATTGTGATATCTGTGTCAGTAGTGCAAAGCACTGTAGACCTTAAAAACTCCACCAGTGTCAAATACAAGAGAGCCTCTATGGGTGATTTTATGTGGTGGGCTATAAACTGTATTCCATAACAAGTTAGTTATACTATGTGACTATACTTTGTCCCTCAACATGTGATTTGACAGAAGCTTACTTATAGAAGGTCACTTTGTTTTACCTTGTTGGATTATTCAGCTGTAGCTCACCTTGCAGTTTAAAGCATGTATTTATTCATAGGGCTAAAGTTGGTGGCCTAAGACATTAGCAATTCAGATGTATAATCAACAAACAATGAGACCAACAGGAAGGAATCCACTGGGCAATAAACAACTCTCGTGTGTATTAGAATGGTCCAGTGGGTCAACATGAAGAGAGATCACTGCAGTGCAGTTTTGTGCAGCCAAAAGATAAACACACACACACACACACACACACACACACACACACACACACACACACACACACACACACACACACACACACATTACTGAGAGTGGACATCTTTAAAGCTGGTCTTTTTAATCACGGCTCGTTGGCTCTCCAGCATTTCAATTGACTTCCTGTACTTTTAGCCATACGGCAACTGTTACCGTTCCCCGTGTTGAACAGAGGTGTCCTTCATCGCAAATGAAGTGGAACGCAAATTAAAACAACAGCGACCAAAATCAACAGGGATTTCATTGAACCAAATGAAATGGATTGTGCCTTGCCTATCAGAGGCACGCACATTTAGCTTATAATATCACCATCAAATTTACTCTGTCGCATTTTGCTGTTTTGTCATTAAAATGTTGAGCCACTGACACAAGTAAAATGGGAGAAATGACAGAGACTATGTGAGAGAGGAGGAGGAGAGAACATGAGCACAAAGGAGAGGGCCAGGGACTACTCTATCACCGGGGCGCTGCGGCACGGCGAAAACGCAGACGGGCTTTCGTGCGGGGGCCCATCAAGACTCAGCCAGGCACCATTATTCGACACATTAGCAAAAGCTAGCTAAAAGCTCTTATGCTTGAACAAGGTCTTGAAGGTCTTTGGGGAAAAGGATGTGCCACTAAGAGGAGACAATATTTGAGGGACCCTTGGTACTCAGGAAAATGTGAGCCTTTCAGTGTGACAAGGTGACGTAGGGGAACTCATTTAGCAAATAAGAGGACTAGAAATGAGACACATACTCAGAGCCATAAAAGGTATGTGCATCAAACCACTGATATGTCGTAATTGTGATAGTGACAATACCAGTCACTGGTGTCATACAGTATGTGTATGATTTTCAAACACTGTCTCATCCTTTATGTTGATTTCTGGATTTGAATGATGTTCAAAGCTACATTCACACTTTTGTATTCATTTGCAGTTTTGGCAGTTGTTGAAATTAATGTAGCAGCCACAAATAGGCCTCAAATGGCCTAAGACTACAAAATTGATGCCACCCAAGAGATGGAATTCTGAGGAAGTGACGTGTTGTATTAGTGTAAGAAATACACCCGGTTTTAAAAATGGTGACACAAGGTTTAGAGAAATAATACATCCTGTGATATAGTGACAAATCTCGCTAACTGTCTTTTTCTAGCTAACTGTCCTGAGCTGCAGCCTTGAACATGACTTACTACAACACGCTGTGCTGTGTATCAAAAGCTCTATTGATCTTACATGCGTTTGAAACCAAATTTGACCACATGCTGTTAAGATGTGACCCTTTTGACTTCGTCGTAGTAATTCACTGAGGCCTCCAACATTGACTGATTTGAACTGTTCACCATCAAAGAACTGGACTTTTAAAACTCCTTTTTACTTCTTACTAAGTCATACACCATGAATATGAGTAGTTTATGAATAATAATTTTTTTTGCTCTGTTATTTAAATTTTTCAGAGACACAAGGGCATTAATGAATCATAATAAAGCAGACCATGGCCAAATTGTCCTTTTTAGAAACTATTAAAACTTCCTGTCAGTTCATAGTCCATAGTGTATATGTGTGTTGATTAATTTATTCTGTATTGTGTCTATGTTTATTGATATGTGTGTGTGTGTGTGTGTGTGTGCTTGTGAGTCTCTCTTGCTCTCTCTGTGTGTTTTTAATTCAGAGCAGAGGTCTTAATCTTAACACATAATTAGACACAATTGTCAGCCTTTCCTCGTGATAAGCCTTTGAATGACTGAATAACCACCGAGACTAAATTGCTCTCTACCCCCCTGTCAAGTCTGCCCCGCAGGTCAGGGTTGGAGGCGAGTTGGCAGCGGGGAGTGGACTAGGGCCTGGCCTGCTGCCTTCCAGCCTGCTGGTCTTAGCGGGCCCCCTCTGGCCCCATGCATGAATAGGGGTCTTCAGACGCCGGTGCACTGAACTGAAGCCATGCGTTGCTGTTGTAGCTGTTTGTCGTTTTTTTCTCCCTTTTTCTTTCTTTTTTTTCTTTTCATGAGTTTTTTTTTTTTTGGAGCAAACAATCCTATCAGCTTTCTTCTCCTTTACCTCCAAACTGGTCTTCCATGGAGCCTGGGCAGTTGGTGTGTGTGTGTATGCACGTGTGTGTTTGTTCTTTAGGTTGGCAGTTGATTTTTTTTTTATCGCTGTGGCTCACACACTTTCCAGAGAAATAGGAGGGAATAAAAGGAAAGACAACAAACAACAGAAATGCACACAAAATAGAGAGGGCTTTCTGAAACGGCTGTATCATGAAGACCTTCCAGATTTAATGAAATAGTCACAGAAATGTGTTTTTTTCTCTCCCTAATGACCCTTGTTGTTTGCATTTCTTTTGGCACCAGTAATATTCTCGAGCCAATCAAAATGTTGGTCAGAAGTAAAATGACAATAGATTATGACTTTTCATGTACAGTGATATAGTTAACCTGTGCAAGGTCAAACATACAGTAGCCTATTGAACATGTTCCTGTGTTACATTCACTTCAGCAATGCTTTAAACAGGTCATCACTCACACGACACAATGCATGATTCTTAAAACAGCAGTCTACATATAAATATTGATTTAAAGATGCAAAACTAGGGCATTGTGTGTGCATGTATGTGTGTGTGCGTGTGTGCCTGTGTGTGTGTGCCTCTGTATGTGTGTGTGTGTGTGTGTGCCTGTGAGTGTGTCCCATGCTGTTGATGAAAATCAATTGGGATTACCCCCACTTTTCCTCTTTAAATGAGATTGAAATATAGATTTTACCTTTTCCCCCTTCTAACTAAGCACGTAAGGAAGAGCCCGGGGCTGAGAGGGACCCTTACTGAAGGACTACAGAAAGCCATTTGAAACAGTAGAAAACAAAGTAAGTAATGACTAATTAAAACCAGACTCCGTCTACCGGAAGTAATTGTGTCTCAGAGGAATCTGTGATAAGTTCAGCCTGGCTATACAAGTAATTGTGATGATAATAATAATAAAATAATTATAATAAGGATTACAGCCCTAGCCATTCCCCTTGTCATCAAAATCCTACTTGAAGGTTTCTTTGCAATAATAAGGACTGAGATAAAGGTAACAATAAAGCATTCCTCAGGCACAATGATAAAACGGAACAGTGTCTCCGATTCCTTAATAGGGCTAACACTGACTTGTTAGTGTTTTCTAATGTCTAGATTCTCCTTTGTCTGTCTAATTGTCATCAGAGATAGGTCTTTTGTAAACTTTCTTTTCTGTGAACAGAAATGCAGGTGAAAGCTTGACCCTTGAATCACCCTTTTTTCCTGCATAATTATATTTCTCAAATATACTTCAGAAACAATACCCTGTTTCCCTTGAAGACAGGTTTTTCTGTGTGCTAAATCGAGAAACAGTGTAGGCTGTAGGTAGTCCGGCACTGTCCCCCCCCTGTTGTTAGCATCAATCACACCTGCTGTATCATTAATTGCTTATTCGGCGCTCAGTGGTAGAGGTGGGCAGAGCGCATTAAGAGCTGTAATTGTGGGGCGATCGGATGACGTCCAGGCAGGCGCAGGAGCCTGCCTACCCACCTACTGAATTCTTGATCTTCAGTCAAATCACTGCCACAGCATTTATATTTAGCTGCACCATTATAACCAGTGTGTTCTACAGAGTCCTTTAACAAAGGTGCAAGACATGATATTTTGTTTTGAATTTGATGCACTGTAGATGTGACAGAGTTGAAAAGAGTTTGATTGCATCCACGTATCAGGAATCATATTGAACATTCACAGCCTTACTAAGTAACTAGAGGCCGACATGGGATGTTTTTTTTTGATGATTATCCTACTAGAGTGACTCATGAAAGTTTATCCTTTCGTGAGTGCTGAAACGCAGATGTCATGTCAGGGGTTGGCAGAAAATGGGCTGTTTCCCCCTGGATGTCCACTGAACATATTAAGTAGCCCACCTGTCGTTGATTGCACATAAACACTTGGTTCTGCCGAGATATACCTGGTAATTAGTCCTTAAAACGGCCCATGCTTGATTTACCTTCTCCGTGCAGGTGAGTGCCTATGCATTCAGAGCGCTCGGCCTCACACCACCGCTTTCCGCTTTGTTTACCCACTTGTTTGTTCGGTCGCTAACATGAAAATCAGCAACAGCCAAAACAAGTGGATTGGATCCATAGCAATTACTTCCCTCGTAGACGGCTACCCTGCAGCAATTATACTGTGATACTGGCATTTGGAAAATCGGAGTCTGAAGAGTGTGTTGATTTATTTACTTATTTGTTGGTTTGCTTTGCTAATGATTTTTTTTTTTCTGTTTGAATACATCTAAAGTCATTTTTGGGGTTGTAGTCATTTGTGTAAAGTGGCATCGTGCATAGTAAAGATAAGTTGTTTAATGTTGTGGGTACATTACAGTGACATACATGCAAGGATGATTGACACCTGCACAAAAAAAGATAGTTTCAGATAAGTTTAGTGATGTGTTACTTTCCGTCTGACTAGACATTGCTGGATGCCTGAAAGTTGGGAGTATGGATGATTTGAGGCTGAAGATGCACATAATCTGCCCTGAATTCCTTCACATACAGATTTAAACAAATTGGTCACAAACTATTTCAATGAACATGATATGCAATAGCTCAGAACTCATGTTCATCTGTATTTAGTAATAGAATGTGTGGATTGAATCACAAGGGTCATTAACAGTAGGCCAATTATGTCATTTATACCTTCCCCCACCCAATGTGTGTGTGTGTGTGTGTGTGTGTGTGTGTGTGTGTGTGTGTGTGTGTGTGTGTGTGCGTGCGTGTGTGTGTGTGTGTGCGTGCATGCGTGCGTGGCTGGGTGTGTGTGTGTGTGTTTGCTCATGTGTCTGTATCTATGTCCAAACACGCAATATCAATGACAGCTAGACAGAGAGAGAAACAGATGACTGCAAGAGAGTGAGAGAGAGGGAGGGAGGGAGGGAGGGAGGCTGGAAAGATGCAGCGCATGAGTGCTCACGCCGTCTTCCTTGCGCTGAGGTTGTTGCTCATTAACAGCAGCTGACCGGGCGACTTCGCTCACATGAGACCGTTTCATTATTCATGGGCAACATTGTCTCCAAGGAGCGCGGCGACATCCTCAACCTGCTCCTTCTGGACTAAAACAAATAACAGGTGGCTCTCTTCCTGGACGGCCGAGCTCTCCCAAGACATCGGCCGCTGTCTTGGAGAGAGCCGGCCCAGATCGGTGAGGAGCTAAGAGGAGATGATGGCCATGTGTCTGAGCAGCTTTAAGAACTGAATTATTCAAAATATTTAGGCAATCTGGTCTGCTTTCAGTTCTAGAGTTAAAGAGTACATTTAGCTCACTGCTTCTTGAGAAGTTTGAGGTTAGCAGTGCAGATTGTGATGCAAATAGAACAGCGTATTTACAAAAAAATTAAAGAAAATAGATCTAAATGTTCAAGTGGATATGTGATAATGAATGTGATATACCATAGAACTAAATCCTTGTCTTCCATAGATTATATAAGGTATGGCATACACAAGACAGGACCTTGTGATTTGTGGCACTGTTGTATGGGAAGTGGAGGAAGTACCTTCTTCTCATTCGGAGACTTTACACTTCCTCTTGAAGTAGTAAACTTCCACCTGTGGTTGATTTATGGAGGAGCCGGTTTTTTGATCAGTCCTAGTAGGGGAAACTGCTGAAGAGTTTCTTATTCATCTGGCACATTTTAAATAATTAACTGCTTATGCAAACATGTATGACCCTAAGCCATTTCAGACATTTTATCATGGTTTTTTTATTATAGTGGGGGACTGATGTCCATATAGACCACAGTGATCTGTATACTGTGATCTGTATCTGTATTTAATATAAAATAGCACATTTGTTGTAATGATATTAGCTGTGTGGTATTTTTTGTTAATTCAAGTACACAACTGATGATTCCGTTAGGCCTAATTTGTTTAGGAATGTGATTAGTATTGAACAGCATTAGCATGCATCACATTCTCTCTGAACACTAGGCCATAATTCATCACTTCTTGTGACCTCGTAACTTTCCATACTGTTTGGCATCCTTCTAGACCATACCACAGACAGGGCGAACTTTGTGAACCTGTCGGGGTTTAAAACAGGACCTGGAGACCAAAAAGCTGCATCCTTCATAAAGGCTTTCAGAGATTTCCCAAAGGGAAGAAAAATCAGGCATCAGGGCTATAAATCATGCGAAGACCAGAGTGGAGGGCACCATCCACCTTGTCCACTCACGCCCACATTAAATGTTAAGTAAACCATAACATCCTGTGTATTGTACAGCCTGCAACCCCACATGGGTCCAGGAGAAAGTGCCTGAGCCAGGAGAGGTCACATACCCTCATGCCTGTGTGTGTGTGTGTGTGTGTGTGTGTGTGTGTGTGTGTGTGTGTGTGTGCGTGCGTATTGTGCTTGCATGTGTCTATGCATCTGCACTGTCTTTGGAAGGAACAACCCACCCATACCTCCTTTTTTTAAAGGAAGGAGGACTTTTTCCAGTCCAACTACTTCCTGCCAAAAAAGCGAGCCGGGGGGGCGGGTTGCTGGTGGGTGGAGAAGGGAAGTGTGCACTTAACAGAAGGATGGAAACATCCTCTCCGGTCGTGTGCCTGATTTGTCAGGTGCGTTAATACTACCTGGAGGCTTGTTTTGGCTTCAGCTTCATACCCTGCGGGGCATGTGCAAGTAACTCACTTTTTGGAACACGTCACCACAACCCTAATTACAGTATAAAGCGTGCTCAAAGACAGGACCACCTTACAGAGATTACAGGGGGGGAAAAAGACATTTCTGAAGCTTGTGTTATTTTCAAAAAAGCATGTAGTTCCCACAGAGACAAACACCTCACGTCAAACAGTTCAGAGCACTCTACTGATGGGTGTCTTTGTCTTTCCCATTTCTGTTGACTCCTGACAAACTAATCGTCAGCGGATCGGATGACATTCGTGATGAACCTCCTTGCACCAGATTTTTGCTGAATTTCTCCCTTCTTATAGCTGGCTCATGGGCTATTGTTGCTGTAATTGCTACCTTCTGTGGCTCTGAAGGAAAGGGGCGAAGCTGTGATCTTTAGAAAGTGTGCGGATATCAATTACACGCTCACTCAGATCACCTCGCATTCGCGCTGTTGTTCGGCCCTCCCAGGAGGATAATGCCAAGCGTCTTACTGCCATCCTGCATTAAACTATACACTGCGCTCTCATGTATAGCTCTTTAAAGTGATATATCGCCAGGTTTCGTCTCAGTTTCTCAATAGCTGACGGTTTATATAGTAGCAGACGGAGAGAGATTTAGATTGTCATGTAAATTAAAGAGGATTGAAGGGGTGTTTTGTGTATGATACCATTTTGAGCCTGGAACCTTAGAGTTTTGCTGTTTTTTTTATTCAGATATTATAGAATTCTGTATAGACATATTTCTTGATCAAATTAGTTAAATCCTCAACTTCTACAAAAGCCATGGTGTGACAGCAACTTAAAGTTAAAACTACACAAGTTCTTTTGAGGTAGTTTAGGCTTTTGACCTAGTTATACCATCTCTGCTCCCCATTCATTAAGGCCAAGTTGCCTCAGTATTTGCAATCTAGGGGGAAAATAATGAGAATTGGGAAGCAGAGCTTCAAAAATCCTGCTCCCTGTTGACGCCACTGTCCCTTGATTTCCAACTTTTTGGGATACTGACAGCTTCTTACTTATGAAGTTGTGACAACCCTCCATCCCTGGTGAACATATCTCATAAAATAGAATGGAGTGTGTGTTTGTGTATGTGTGTGTGTGTGTGTGTGTGTTGGGGGGGGGGGGGTGGTAGCTGTGTTGCATTGGCCCATCTGCTACAATTACACCACTCCAAAAGACTTGGCAAGGGCCGTCCCTTTATGTTACAATGGCAGCAGCCGTGCCCACTATCTTGACCCAGATCGTCTCATCTACGCGGCGGCGCAAATGTATCTGTTGAGAGAGAGGGAGAGAGAGAGAGAGAGAGAGGGAAAAAGAGAAAGGGCTTGCATGTTCACAGCAGCTCAAGCATGACACACTGCCTTGACATGTTGTTTCTGGGGGGATGCAGTACCTGGTTTACAGAGATAATCCTGAGCAAGACAAAGAAAAGAAAAGATACAGACACGCACGCACACACACACACACACACACAGAAACACACAAACAGAAGGAGAAGACAACGCAGAAAGAACAACAGGAGGCCCTGAGGAGAGATGTGCACCGGAGATTATTGGAGAATAGAGCCAGGGTGCTAAACCAGCATCCCATCCTTTGGCTTCAGCCAGTCATAAGTAATGGGGATGACGCCTTGTTTATTTGGGATAATGAGTTGATCCACAGTGGAGGTCTAGAACAAGAGCTTGCAGATCAGAAAATGAATCTGCAGCTGAATATCAATGGCTAGTATTAACCTTTCCTTCACCCCCCTGTCTGTTTTTTAGGCTGATTCATTTTTCTTTGGTAATTGCTGATCGGAAACAAAAGCTTTGTCCGTCTTCGAACTGCTTGCAAAGGAAATAATGACAGTGGAGGAAGGAAGGACGTCACGGCAAATCATGACAAATCAGTGAGTCAAAGGTGTCAAAGCACACAAACTGCCCCTCTTCCTCTCTTTCTCCTTTTCCCTCTTTCTTTCTTTCTCTCTCTCCTTCTCTCTCTGTGTCATTCAACCTGTCCCTCATATGGACTCCTATAATAGCATCATCCTCCATCCCTCTCCATCTCTCTCCTCTTCGTTCTTGTTGGGCACATTTTAATCACATTACAGTTGGAAGGGCCACAGGACACCACAATCCACTGGCAGGGTGGAATCACTTAACAAAAATTAATAAAGTACATTTGAGAGTCATTGAAGCAGTGTGATCAAATTAAGAACACGCAGCTTTATGCTACGTTATAATAATAATGTACCCTTCACAGCCTGATTAGAACTGCATACTTGTAGTGTCATATGTGTTTAAATTGTAATGGGAAAATATAATTCTGCTAATACTGCTTTGAAAAGCCATTTTAAGCCAAATCTCATTTATTTTGTTATATATTTAGTTATATATCCTTTCATTTTAGACATATGTATTTGTGACAGGCTTAAGCTGTTTAAATTGTTCATTTTGACGGCAGTGTTTTGACAGAATAAGTAAACATCTGTCACTCTGGACCGGCAAATCACACTGGGGAAATGCTGCATATGGCACAAATAATGCATCTCAATGCTGCACATCCTGGTTATCATTGATTCAGTGGTAACCTACACACTGTCATTTGCCAGTCTCTCTAGAGGGCTCTGCAATGCAGAAACAAGTAGTCAGTACACAGCACACATATCTACTCTTCATGACGTGTACTTGGAGCACAAGGACCCTGTCTGATCAGGGCCGGAACTGGGCCAGAGCCGGCCTCCAATCCCGTGACGCCATGGCAGCTTCCCTTTATCCCTCCCTAATGCATCTTAGCCAAAGTGTGTAAAGCATTCAGAGGTGCTGCCGGTCAAAACCAAAATGTTACTTCTCAACAAAGTAAATGGATTCTGCCAAAAAGTGTCAATTAGTTTGAACAGGCCCATAAAGGCAGCACAATGGCCCTCTTAATGTATGTGAACTACACTTAGCAGATGTCCTCTTTGTTTCCAACAGTTGCCTTGTTTGATGTGAGAATGGTCTGTTGGAGTGGTTTAAAGTATCTTTCGCCACCATTAGTCATGGCTAACTCATTAAATTGAACACTTGATTGCTCGCCTTTTCTCCCCTTCTTGTTGAAATACGTGAAATATTTCAGGAGATTCGGAAGACTGCCACCCAGGTTCATATCCAATTACATTTGTTAAAGACAGATAATACAGATAAAAATATATATAGAGAGAGAGGCGTGTATGAATCATCAGATTGTCTGGGTTTGTAAATGCTGCCAACCACTGTCATAAACGTGTCAAAATAAAAACCGTATGATATCATAACAGTGCTCAAATAGTGTTTTAATGCTGATGAAACTCCTCTTACCATGGTGAACTGTTTAGCAGAACACTAATCATTGTCAGTATTAATGAGTGTTGTGGTGTAATCGTTTAATTGGTGGTAAAGGGTTATAGGTCAAGGGAGTGTTAAGCATTATGCAAATGCCGCATGGATCTGTGCCATATTTTCTAATGATGACTTTCCATTGACTGCAGAACCCAAACAGAGGACTAGGCTACACACAGCTTAAGTGTTTCCATTTTTTTCCGGTCATTAAACAACTATAGGATGACATGGTAGTGGTGTCATGATGTCATGTATATGTTATGTGTGTGTGACCTACAGAGGGTTGCCCCCGCATGCCCCTGTTTCAGTAAACACACACATTTGACAAACACACACTCTCTTGCGGGCTGATTTCTGTTTGAGAGAAGTGGTGACCAGAGCTAAGGGAGAGGCCGAGGCTTTAGTAGCCGCAGTAGCGGCCAGCAGCACAGAGCGTCTGCGGCAGTACATCTTTTTTTCATATAATGATAATCATTCTAAAATCCTGATTCCTCAATCCCTTGGCTCAAGCTGACAGTTTAAATAAAATCACTCAAATCCAGCGGGTAAGAGAAATAAAAATGACAAGGATTAAAAAAAAAATGGCCAAGCCTCTGTTGCTTTTTTTTTTCTTTTCTTGGATCATGATCCACTCTGTATGTTCAGCTTAAGAGCAGACGTAAGGCTCTCACTTTTGTGTGCCACTGGAATGGGCTTACGGTATTTACTGGGGGCGGGGTGAGGGGTTTCGGGTGGGGGGTGGGGGGTGTCTGTGCGGAATATCTACAACAGTGAGCACTAATGCCATAATCCAGCATCATTAGGGCCAAGGATGGACTGGGCATGGGGGCATGGGAGGGGGGAGGCAGGCGTAAATATGCTCAGAAAGATTCTCAGATGCGTCTCAGATGGCCCAGATAGCTCAAGTGTCTGGGATGAGTCTGCGCCGCATCCGGAACAGATCAGGGCCACATCACCTGTGTGCAAGCAAGTATTTCTGAGAATAGTTCATTTGGGACATGCAACATTCACACACACACATGTGCGCGCACACACAAACACACACACACACACACACACACACACACACACACACACATATACAGTATATACATGCACACACCCCCCCCCCCCCCCACACACACACACACACATGCACACCCACACACACATAGACATACACATACACAGACATGGACAGGAAAAAAATGCAACATGGTGTCACAACAACAGCAAACTAGCACAATGAGCTGTATATTCCTGTGAGAGTGGGAGGGGAAAGGTCTAAGATTATGAGACGTCTATCTCCTCCCCAGCTAATAACAATGATGACAAACAGAACTTCAAATAATCCCCTAATCATCTTTAATGTTTGCTTTCTGTAACATTGATGCTCTCCGAGATATTTAATCAGTACCATGTGCATTGTTCTGCAGCGCTAATCAGAGTGCCCTTGTTTTCTTTGCGCGAGACGGCCTACTCAGAAATGCCACATTTTGAACATATAGAAATCAACTTAATTAAAATCGGACTAATTAATTGGCAAGCCTTATTTGAATTACACATGAATGCAGCCTTGTCTTAGCTCATCAAGATAGTGCCTATGAGAGTCCTTAAGACATCCCACATTTAATTAGAGGTTAATTTAACCCACTGATGTTTAGATGAAAGACTTATGCAAACTGCATAAACAATGACATTGGTTTCAGGCTGCCTAAATGACAAACAATAGACACGTTTAGTTTGCAAACACATCAAATGGATGTTTGCTGTCACAGGGAATGTTTTTTTATATATATAATCCATTGGGGGAAAGAGAGGGAGAAGGAGAGAAAGAGAGAGAGAGAATACTCAGTGTTATGGATGTCCTTTACGGTGACATGCTCCTTGGCAGCCTGTTAAGCAGGTCAAGGATTTCTGAGTACTGTACACCCCCAGCTTTGACACAGAGAGAATGAGTGTGGAGGGGGGAGGAGGGAGGGACAGGGCAAAGAGAGAGAGAGGGGGGGGGGGGGTTCCCAATCTTCCCCTGGACATCTGTCACAATGTACAACTTGTATGCTTTTTTCCATGACCCACTGATTTCTTGCATGACTACTCAAGAACTAATGTTAAAACGAGGACTGTAGGACTGTATCACACACACACACACACACACACACACACACACACACACACACACACACACACACACACACACACACACACACACATACATACACACACACACACACACACACACACACACACTAAATAGAAAGTTATATTTTCTCCCTGGTCTAATGAAGTGAAGCTTATTTTAACTCAACCCATGTTTCTTTATAGTTGTACACTGTAACACATTCCTTATCAGTGTGTAATAGCATAGTACACACATGTAACCTAACCTCAAAGCAAACAAAAATGATTCATGAACAGTTGTCATTCAGTGTGTTGCCGTGTAGTAAACTGTCAATGATATTTACATGCATAAAGATTATTACTGAAAACGATGCACCAACTCTATTCACAGATGAGCTATGACTGTATCAGCCTTCTGCTGTATCTGAAAGTACTGTGTGTGTGTGTGTGTGTGTGTGTCTATGTCTGTGTCTGTGTGTAAAGGCTGCATAATTTCTCCACAGGGACAGTAACCCCTCACACACGTAACAGGCCTCCCGCGTGTGTGATTAGGTCTCCAACAGCAGACTCTCACCTGTCTCCCTTCACCCTTGGGGAATATTAATTAAGGAGGCGCTAGCCCCTACATGCTCCTTACGCCACTCCGCACCACCGCACCGCACAGCGCAGCGCTCCACCGCATGCTGCAAGAATTAAAGAGAAATGTGTTGTAATTTGGTAATGTGGTGTGTGCATGCTGACACGAGGCATGACATCGCCTCGCAAATGTGCTGTGTGTGTGTGTCTGTGTGTGTTTGTGTGTGTGTGGCGGGGGGAGGATTTGCTGGACAGTGGATTTTTTTTTTTTTTAAAGTAACAGATATTAGGATATGAATACATATGGTCTACTATTTTGAATCATTTTGATAAGTGGTTTGATATATTTTTTTTTTGTATTACACTATTTTTGTGAACTTGACATCGCCTGCAGAGCTCAATCCCCATGCTGCTGAACACAGCTTGAGTTCAGTTGTATACATGGCTCAAGGGAGAGGGGAAAAAATGGCAAAAAAGTCCTTCGTAAGTAAACATAGCTGGAAAATCCTGATCTTAGTCCCTCACAGAATCCCTTCAGTCTCCCTGTCTCTTTCTCGTCTTCCATCTGCTCCTTTTTCTCCACAGACAAGGAGCTTGCCACTTGTTCATTAGAAAGTAAAAGCTCTCTGCCTCTAAATCTTCTGCCTTGGCCTGTGTGCGGGCGGGTCACAGCTTTAATATCCTCCGCCGTGGCTTCTCTTACGCTGGGGCATATGTCAGGAGAAAGTAAGCATCTGCTCCTTGAGTGGGATCCGTGCCACCCTTCTGCGCCAAGGGTTCCCGCGCAGAGAGAGGGCGAGGGAGCGGGTGATCCAGGCAGCAGTGCTGCAGTGACGCGGCACGAGGCAGCTAGCGTGGCAGAGCGACTTCAAGGAAATGCTAAGGGCCAGGATATAGCGCAGGCTAACGGCGGTAACACTGCTAGCACTGCTTGGGGTGTGTGTTTGTGTGTTTTACAGGTTGACATATAGGTTGTGTTGTATAGGTTTATAGGTTTTGTCTGATGCATGTAGCTGGCAGCCTCTTGTATTGTCTGTGATACTGTATATCATAGCATGCTAAGCATTGTCACTACATTTCCTTTGGCCAGAGGGAGCAGATTTCAATAGAATAGAGATTGTTTAGTTTGGTTGATAGATACAGTATTCTGTCTGAGAGATGAAAATGCACTAAAACATAATTACAATGTAGCTGTTTTTATGTTGAGGTATAAAACAACAAAAGCAAAACTTCAGCTGACAAAAGCTGTGTAACACCTGTCCAACAACCTGACCTTGACCTCCCCTGTGCTGTTACAATGGCAGAAGACCTTTGAGCACTGTTAGAGGAAGCAATGTCTGCTTAACTGTTATTGTTAGGCTGTAGTTTCAAAACAAGCCCTTGTGTGAGTATGTAGAGTGCATGAGGATGCGTTTATCTAAACAATAAACATCAGGCTTGATTGTCACTCACTGCTCACAGTACAACTTAGTGAAGGAATAGATTATTATTTGCCACCCATCAAATATCCAGAAAGTGCAAACCTTTGTGAAACTTTTTTTTTATTTGCCATAGGTAAAACATTATCTGTGACAGAGAGAAGATAGCTTCCTAGCTTGAGGCCTTGGGAGTGAATGTTACCACGAACAAAAGTAAACCTTGTATGTACTTTCCATGTATTTTTTTCCTGCTTTTTCTATTATTTTTTTTTTTCATTCTTTGTACAAGGTTAGATAGGGAGAAAACTACACGAAAGAAACACTGAATTTATAATTAATAAGGAAGAACTTAATGATTATGCATGTTTGCAGAAATAAAAAATCCATTAGAGAGGAGGAGGGGTAGGCAGTTTGGTGGGCTGCTCTTAAAAGTCTTATCACAGATGAGTAAGGGCCTCAGCTTTTACTCTCAATTTAGCTAACTCCAGCTAAGAGTCTTCACCTTATAAGCACTACTTTGCAGTTATTGTTCGAGCTAGCATGGCTTAATGCGTACATATGAATCATGCCTGAAAACATAATCTAATTAGCATAAATGGCCTTAGACTACGAAGGTCATTTGTTCCACAACAAACATGGGCATTCCACATTTACCCCAACAAAGAAGGAATGAATAATCATTTAAAAGGGGCTAGGGAAGGCAGCATTCTGCCAAGGTCCCTACCTCGGCTTACTGACTATTTGGGCTTGCAGTAAGTGCGCCTCTTCATAAGAAAAGGGGATAAAACCATTTTAATGAGATTACATATCAGACTCAGACAATATTAATTACTCATTCACTTTGGAATCTTCAAGTGAAAAAAACACATTCTATTCAATAATCAGCGGGGTCAAATAGTTGCAAAATCTTGGCATATTGTGCTT
>NW_027468680.1:30191637-30211637 GCF_046254945.1 Alosa pseudoharengus
TTAGTACTGTATGTCTCCCTCTCTCTCTCCCTCCTCTCCCTCTCTCTCTGTGTGTGTGTGTCTGTGTGTGTGTGTGTGTGTGTGTGTGTGTGTGTGTGTGTGTGTGTGTGTGTGTGTGTGTGTGTGTTCAGGCGCGTGCACACGTCCATGTTGACACATATCATTAGCCCTAACTTTAGTTGGCACACTACTCAGGCTCGGGGAATGCACAGGAGTAATGGACCTGGTCCAACAGGTCACGCGTGACGGCACAAGCGAGAGAGACCCTTCTAGAACTTCCCGTGCAGGCTGTCCTGCGAGGATGAGGTGTTTGGTTGGTGCCGCGCACACGGCAGGTGTTGTGGTTGTTAGAATTTGGACTGAATAAATTTGGGGTTTGTTGGGGGGGGGGGGGGGGGGGGCATGGGGAGGGAGACAGAGAGGCAGAGACTGTGCTTAATTGAGACTGAACATTTCACAATGCAAAACACACACACACACACATACACACACACATAAACACACACACACACACACACACACACACACACACACACACACACACACACACACACACACACACACACACACACACGTAGACACACATCCAAATATTATCCAGATATTATTTTTTGCCATTTTTAAATACTGGCTTTGATCATAAATGTGTAATTTATCTTTTTTTTTTAACTTTTCCCCTCTAATTATACAATGCACAAGGATGATCTATATTCAGGATTTGCATAGATTTGTTAATTTTTGCTACATTTGGTTTGTGATCTGTGTTCCTTTCTGTTTGGGTAACACAGTGAGCAAGCGGCAAACATGGAGCAGCTAGCAGAGAGACCAATTTAGCATGACTGTGTCATGACTCACCATAAGGAGCAGCTTATCACAAATGCTGACTCTATTGCCACCAAAAGTGTACATTTTGTGCAAAAGGGATGGTGTGTTTGTGTGTATGTGTGTGTGTAAGGGGGGTAAACAGAGCTTTCATGAGCAGGGAGGGAGAGAAAAAAAATTCAATTACTGGTGAAAGTAATTGGCGTGAGAGAGAGTGAGCAAAATGCCTCAAGCAGTGGTAATTACAACACAGTCACTGCCTCTCCGACAAGTCTACTGCGCTGGATCGCCACAATGACAAGCTAATTACGCCGAACGGATTATGTTACCAGTAAGAGGAGTGTTGAATCCTAATGTCGTAAAATGAATTAACTCCCTCTTCTTTGAGACACACAGAAATTGTTATGTCATGAGAAAGGCTTCAGTTGTCGTCTGTAGCACAGTAATATGCATTATCATTCTTAACCACATCAGAGAAAAATATGCTGACATTACTTCAGCATTAGTCTCTCAAGATATCATTTAAAACCCCACCAGTGAACCTGAGATTATTTTAGCACTGAATCTAAACTTTAATGCTCTGCATATTGAAGTCAGCCCCATCTGCATATGTAGGAGTCTGTCCAGACAGTCATGGGTGACCTTTTGTCACAGAGTCTTGTGATAGTGCATAAACACTCTTTGGGGGGGACTGGTTAGGTGGCTGTCCTAGTGTCACAGTAGAGACATGTGTGATTTAGTACTCAACACCTGCAAGAGTTTATATATTCACATTATTAACATATGAACTATCTAGAGTAGGAGTCCTGTGTTAGTATACAAACAATATGTGAACCTTTAGTGTTTTTTCACACACTACCTAAGCATCTAAGAGTGATTTCAGTATTGATATTTCCATGTATGAGAGCCTGCTGTTAGTACATCAGCTGACCTGGACCCGTGTGAGTTGTGCTAGTCTTGTAGTCTTGGTATCTGAGCTACCTGGAGTCTCTGAAGCGTGTGTGTGTGATAAGCCATCAGTGACCCCCCCATCTCTGGGTTAACGCTCTTCCTCTCCGCCCAGTGCCCAAGGTTCATCCCCCGCAGTTCATGACCTGGAGATCCCTGGCTTCACCTGGAGCGGGAGAGAAAGCCTAGAGGCGCGGATGAAAGAAGAAGTCTTCGAAGGCGTTCAGGTTACATGGCGTCATTATGACAAGAAGCTCCTGTTTCTCCCCCTCTGCTCCTTCCCCTTTTGTCTTGCTTTTTGACACCTTCTTTGAGCGCGAGAGGGACCGGATATGTTTCATCACAATGGCCGCCGCGCTGAAAGCGCATATTATCTTTATTCGGAATCTTGCGTCGTGTTACTGTACGGTTCTTGGCCCCCACCCGGACCACGCTGCCCTAACCCCCCAGGTTTGCTGTGACACTCTGCTCACTCTCTCACTTTCTCATCGTTTCCACAATGATTAAGCGAACAATGTCCCGTGTCATTGTGCGTTCGGGCCCTCTGTCATTCCGCAGCTTTATCTCCTTTGATACTTCTGCCAGTGCACAAAGGCACCATAGTGGGCCGCCTCGTCCTCCGCCACGACTTCAATGGCTTTTGTGACGGCCGGAGTGTTTTGTGCGCGTCTATCAGCTCCTGGCCTCGCCCTGAAGAAGCACTCAGTCACCACGTCCGGTTGCTCTGAAAGATGGGATTCGCATGCTGTGAAATATTTAGCAGACAAGGGACCGCCATCGATCTGACCTTTTGACCGATTAAGCGGAATGGGACCAAGACACATCTGTAGGCACCAATGATGTCAAATCCCAGGGAAGAAAAAAAGGTCTGTCAGATTAGACACCGTAGATAGGTGTACCATTTGAACTTAAAGTGATTTGAAATTAAATAATTACAGTTATAACCTGGAACAATTTATCTGGGACATCATTTATTGTAAGGTATTAGCAGGTTTTGTAAAGAGCCGGTTTAAAAAAAATAGAAATAAAAACAAAATTGAACTCTTTGATATATACTCCCTTTCTCAAGAGCCTTCCATGCTGTTTCATATATTTACCACATATATTTTCATTTATATACACATACAAAAAGCAGTCTGTAGCAGGCTAATAAAAAAAAAGGGATCTTGAAGAGAAATGCTTCTCAAGGTTATGAAACAAAACAAATCGTAGCACAGGCATTTAAAGTGTCCCTTTAGGCTCTTGTAAGACTATGTTTCAAGGATTTCAAAAGCATCCAGGGCCCTCGTTGCCATGCTATTGTCGTACCTTTTAAGGATTAGACTTCCAAGGCCAGTTCTAAAGAAGCACTGGAGAAGGCTGCTGGGCCTGGCATTTCTCATTCAATCGAATTCAAGCTACATTTTCGCTAAAAACTTTCTTGACTGAGATATTGTTGTCAGGATCTTGTTCTTGTTATAATGTGTACATGAATTGTAATGTGAATTTGAATGTGTACATGGATTCTTTTTATATGGTTTTGTGTCATAGTTTAAGTATATTTCATTTGATCACTGGTTAGTTTCAGTAGTCAGAAATAGTATGAGGATAATAATATCACATTGGAGCCTGCTAATCTTGAAAAGACATTTTAATTTCATCTAGAAATAAATTGTAAAAAATCACGTGTACTGATGTTCTTGCCATTACTGGCTGAGTAAAGTAAGTAAAAGTTTTAAGGAGTTCCTCAGTATCGTTTCTGAGAATCCATGTCTAACTATGAAAGTCCTTTCCCTGAAAAATTATACTGGTTTCACAGAAAAAGGCAGGGGGTGGAAAACTTACTGAAACGAACGTGCGGATCTGCCTAGCTCACGGCAAAGGTAAATGAAAGTTACCTGTTGCCCTGGGCTAGATGGAAGGAGGCCTGTTCATGAGGCTAGCCGGATGATTCGAGTGGACTTGCGTTACCTTAATGTGCAGTTTCCTGCTGGCCACTGCAGATGGGAGACTACAGAGAACACCTCTTGCCGGTAGAACTTTAGTCTTCAGAACACTGCGAGAACCGCATTCTGACAACAGCCTTAGGTCTTCGAGCCACCACAAGAAAACAACATGCATCACTAGACACTATTTGCTTGCTTAGAACTGAAAGCGGGGAGAGATAAGCCTGTCAAGCAACAAGTGAAACAGTGAGTGTGTGTGGTGTTGAGGTCTGGTACATAAATACACATGAGCCAGAATTCTGTAAGGAAGAGAGACACTACAAAATAATGTAGGATTAATTCATGGAATAATTTATTTGTGCGCTAGAATTTTAAAACATTGACATTTGGTTACAGTCTGTGACCTGAGTGGTCAGAATTGATTTGATACATTTTTATTACTACAGTTGATAACAATGCCATTAGTTAGAAAACACTCTAATTGGTGAAGCATGCGATGGCCATGCTAACACTGATTATGTATATTTCTGAAAATGTCAGCCTCCCCACTGTTTAAAATGCATTATGAAATGTCAACATTGTGTGTGTCCATGCTCGATAGATAGTGACATATGACACTAAAAGTCAACAGACAAGTGAAGCGCGGAACAGTCAGGACTCGATGATATTAGTCAAAGTTCATTGCTTTTTTAATGACCAGGACTGTCTAATATCAATACGGGAATGATTTGCCCCCTTTAGTCTCTTCCATCTTTCATCTTCAATGCTGATCCATTTTGAAAAGGAGCTTTAGAAAAAAAGTTTCTTATTTTGTGACCTCGAACACTGAGGTCAGTTAGCTAGGCCACACACACACACACACACACACACACACACTTTTTGCATCCAGATAAATTCTGTGCTTTCTCAATATGCATCATTCCACTCAAAGTAGATATCTTTGTGTAAGCGGCTACGAGATGTAAAAATTCAACGCGTACTGTGTATTTAATATCCCTGTACCCAAGGACATGCCTTCAGCTCCACACACTGTGAATTATCTACCTCCAGTATCTGGTCCAAACAAAGCGCTTTTCTTAATTATTACAACCAAAACGCGAATGTATTTTTTCCTCCAAAAAAAGAGATTCATTCTTTTATTCTCAAGATGAAATTTTGGAGCATCTTATTGTTGACTGTTGGCATATTGAATGTGGAGAAGGATCTTGTGGAAGCGCAGGCTCTGCTAATTAATCTGTCATTAGCTTTCCTTTTGTAAACACAAAGCCACAGCCGCTGTGCTCCTTTAACCTTGAAGTTAGTAAGCGGCCGACTGTGATAATCTTTCTGACTGCCTTCATTATTATCACAGAGGCCCCTCTCTGTCTCTACCTCACTCAAACACACACACACACACACACACACACACACACACACATACACACACACACACACACACACACACAGATAGCAAAAAAGCATTTAGAGCTGTCTTTTTGAGCACTTCTTTTGTCACAGTTCAATCAGATCTACATTACCACAGCTCATCAGATAGAGAGCGTTTAGAAACAGAGGGGGGATATTGACTTTTTTCCTCTCCCTCCCCCCCCCACCCTTTTTCCTTTTTTTTTGTTTAAATCACTGGCGAGGCACACAGGGCCTGCAGGAATGTCAAATCTCCAACCTGCATTTTGATGTTAGCGCCCCGGGTCAGGTCTGCGCTAGCTGGCTGGCTGGCATGCTCCGAGCTCTCTTGTTTGTGCGTTAGCATCCATTAGGTGTCCTTGACTCAATGTTACATGGCCCTTCGCAGTCCCCACTCCCCCTGGCTTGTAGGGCGCCATGGCAATGGCAGGTTTGGAAAGCGAAGGTGCCGCAGAGAGGAGAGGAGGGAAGTAGACAAGCAAACAAACCCCCAAACAAATGAAATAATGGACAAAGTTTATTTTATGCTATTCATCATGTGCGTGACTAAAGGGGTTTGCTGTGACACTGAAAGATAGTTTTGTGTTTAGCTTAATTTACAGTGGATTACAGAGAGATATTAAACTCTAATCAGGTAGAAGAAAGATGATTCCTTGAACAGTCATAACAATCTAAGCTAATCAAAAACGTCAGTCAATCAAGATGAATATCTCCATAGTGCACAGTGTCACAGGCAGTTAGTGTACCACTCTTTTATCCCATCCACACGCACTGGAAATGGAGGTGTGCATATGTTGGTGTCACATGCGTAAAAGGGAGTTCCTGATGTCGCAATTCTAGAGAAACAGCTGAAGGAATGTCATTAGTTTCATTTGTTTCACTAGTTTCACAAAATCTTGTCTATGCCATTTCTGCTCTTCAAAATGGCTACTTAAATAATAATAATAATATAATGATATAATAATATATCTCTCTCACACACACACACACACACACACACACACACACACACACACACACACATACACATACACATACACATACACATACATACATGCATTGAATGGTCTCAAACAATCGAGGGTTTTGATTCCCTACAAACTTTGTTCAAAACTTTTCCCTGAGCTCTTGTCTCCCCACTCTCATCTCCCTCCCTTGGTTTCCTTTTTATGTGATTGTACAATTTAAGCAAAAAAAAATGTAAAAAACTTTACTCAGGCAATTAGCTCAGTTATGCCAAGCTGTGATCTCTCCCCTTTCTCTCTACCGCACACGGTTTAGCGACGTTATGCCATGAAAAAAATGTTTGGCATAGGATCAGGGCTGCCAATCACTGGGATGGGGGTGGGGTTTTGTGTGGGGGGAATGGGGGGTGATCTGCTATTGCTCAAGCTCCCGACTGAAAGTCGCCTCTGGTTACGTTTGCTGATTTGCTTTTATCTTTCCCCCGGCAAAAGAGAGACTTGTTCGCAAAGAAAAGTGCATTTGCTCTCCTCGTGCTGTTTCTCTTCTCTAATTCCAGATATTATTAAGATATTTCAGAAGGTCAAATAGGTATGGTTGTTAGAAGTTTTTGCTTTTTTTTTCAGCCTATGGCCAAAAGTGTTCTTCAGCACAAATGAACTCCTAAATCAACAACTGCATCAGATGTCATCACAGCATTATTTTGCTATTCTCAGAGCTTTGGACTAAATCACTATACATGCATATTCAACCGCAGAATATACACTAAGCAGTCTTGCAGTGCAGTTCTGTATGCATTACCTTAAGAACAGAGACGCAGTGGCAGAGTTTCTCTTCCCACTCATTAGCGTGGCGTGTGCTGCGTGCCAGGGTGTAGCGCACAGGCGAGAGGCAAGGGTCACAGCGCGGGGCAGAGCCAGCTAATGGAGCGACACACGTCGTCCCGGTGACCAGCACGGATCCCAGCGCCTCTCCCAACCCACCCAGTGAGCGCCCATGTAAATACAGACCCCCGCCACGCATGCCATTTTGCAGGATTTGTGGACTGCTGCTCAAAAATAAATAAAATAAATAAATAAATAAATAAAAATAAGGTCATTTTCAAATGCGCCAGAGCTTTATTTGTTTTTGGCAGTGGATCCTGCTATGTCTTTGGTCCCATTATCCCTTAAACTGTATATGCATTAGTGGACCAGCCCATATTCAAAGCTCTTATTATGTGTAGGGGTCTTTCAGATTTTAGAGAAATGGTAATGGTTCCAAAGATGACAGCAAAGTGGCAGCTGGGGACAGAAAATTAGTTAAAAAAATGAAAAAGGGAGAGAAAGGGGGGTGGGAGAGGGTGAGAGAGAGAGAGAAATCCGTGATAAGATGATGATGGTAAAATCAAAACTGCCAGCCAACACCCCTCCCTTCCACACCACATTACATCCCCCCTCAATGCCCCCCCCCAACCCCTTACCCCAACCTGATCCTCCACCCCTCCTGGCTAGAACCCCTCCCTCCACCAGTCCTCTCCCTCCCCCCACCCCCTCGTCCTCCACACCTATTTCATGTTTGTTAATACCACCTCCCTCGTTTGAAGTTTAGAGCAAGGTTCAAAAGAGCCAGGTGCCGAATCACAATATTAAAGCAGAGAAGGAGCTCCATGAAAGCTGCAAGATCTGAGAGGGGAAGGCAACAAATATAGCTTTCAACTGCCTTTTGTCGGCCCCTTCTGCAGATGTCACCAGTTGTTATCCCCAACAGAGACTTCAAGCGTGGAGCTGTGCCGCCGGCTCTGTCCTCCGACACGTTTCAAGTGTCAATCACGGGGCCTAGGATGCAGCCTGCTTCCTGGTCACTGTCCTGTGAAAAGTGCCAACATTTTTGCCATTGATTTAACTCACTCAATATACAAAGATAGAGGGAGCCAGCTTTTGTGGAAAGGGGAAAAGACCCTTTGGCAAGGTTACTCGCTGGTAATGGTGGCGACAGCCAGTGTGTGCACACACACACACACAGACACAAAGGCACACGCGCGCGCACAAGCACACACACACACATGCACACTCCCACTCCCATGCTCCTTCGTTTGACTGCAAGCATTAACAGGCTGTTGAGAGGACCTGTAGTAATGTATGAAAAAAAGAAGAAAAAGTTATTCAGAAGCAAACGAGCAAAGTGGGATAGAGAGTGCTTCATGTATTGTGACAGATAACGTTGTCTGCTTCGACATCAACAAAAAAGAGTTGGTTTTGACCTCGTTTAGCCTTAAAATGTCTCCAGGGATGAGGCATTGTTGTGCTTTCTTTAAACATGTTTAGCAGTTGAACGGCACAGAAAAGAAAAGACAGAGGGAAAAAAGGATCTCCAAGCTCAGCCACTGCCTGTTGAGATTTCACTCCCTGATTGTTTGATGTTACTGCGACAGGAAACATCGAAAAGGGACTCATGTGAATGGCCCGCACAAATATAGTCGCGGGTGCCTGAAATAAACAAAACAAATACCACTGCCAGTAGCTCCTCCATAGGTCTGACATGAAGGGTTAGAAAGTGAGTAATAAAAACAGGAAATTGAATAGCAAATCAATATTTAAAAAATGCATTTAGCATTTTCCTTGGTAATACAGCTGAATGTTTTTTCAAGTAAATCCCAGTAAGTAGATTTGAGCATGAGGTACTGTGTACACCTGGCTACAGTTGACCCCACTCTTTTGTTGGTCCTCTCTGTTGAATTTAAGACCTCACTGAGGGAAGATCACAGATGTGCATGTGTTTTCAAATAGGACACATATAATACGCATACACACACACACACACACACACACACACACACACACAGGGATGGGAGAATAGAGCTGAAGCCACGGGTGACCTTGGCACGCTGTTTCACCTCCTTGTGCCTCCCTGTCTCAACCTTGTTGACGGGTGAGCGGACGCGGTCGTGGACGGGGCCGAGGACGAGGAGAGTCTTTTGAGGGGGCGGACATGGTCAGTTTGGGATATCCTGGATAAATAAGTCAGGGGCACCACGGTGGACTTCCCTCGGCCGTAACATCACTCAGCACCTTGGCTCCGAGAAGAATAACTTCAAGTGTCTATTCACTGGCCCGCTGACAAACAAAACCCACACACTTAGGCTCACAGGAATTGTAGTGTACTTTGAACCCTAGTGTGGACATATTCTGCGCCCGCTCTACTGACTCATGGTGAAGTCAGATCCAACTGTGATTGGCTCATGGGTTAAATGAATGAACTTTCACCAGATTTTTCAGCCAATATCCTCTTGCTGGAGTACAATAAACACTATGTATAAATTGTTAAATAATCCATACGGACAATAATACAAAATCATAAGCAGGATTACGCATAGTGTAAAACAGTATGTGTTGTATTGTACTTAAAGACATCTTTTGTTCCAAGCTTTTAGTAGAGCACAGTTGTACATGCATCTCTAATCACAACAAGATCCCTTCATGGAGGAGCAGCATGTGGCTCTTCACAGATTGGATCTTGTGGACTAGTGAGGGCACTCATGGTTGGAGACGAGATGTATTTCCCAGAAGGAGACACCCCACCCCACGCCATCCCACCAACCAACAGCAACCCCCCTCCACACCAAAATATGTCACGGCGAAGCTCAATAATGCTCAGTGGGCCATTCCAATGTCACCAGGCCAGAGTGAGGCGGGGTGGGAGCAGGGCAGGAAGCCCCCCCTTTAATCCTGCACGTATCGGGATTCTCTCAGATCCAGCCCGCCCCCGCTGCCATATTGACAACACTTGATTTTTCTCCCAACGGAAGGAAGAAGCAGAGAAGAAAATTGCTGCATTTAAATCTATTAATCTGAATGTCATTCTTCACGGGATAAATTTTAGGAGGTGAAGATTACCCCCCCTACCCCCCAACCTCCCCAAAAAATAATATAAAAAAAGTTGCGCTGTCTTCCACTCCTACAAACACAAATCTGCTGCTTTCTCTCTCTATGCATCTCTAACTACAAAAGCCATGATTTTCTGGATTACACACTGAAATGTAATACAAAACGGGATGGTGCATATGTATTGCATTGTTTATTATTTCAGAATTGTGTCATATATCAAATTGTATATTATAAGGAAACAAATATCCATATATATGATACACACACACACACACACGTGTGTATATATATTTCATTTTCCCCAAATCATAAGAATTTACATTGACCAAAGGTTTGGAATTTTTCAAGACTCAAGTATTTTTAACTAAGTCAAAACTATACCAAGGACAAAAACTATTCTTTGTTGTAAGTGGTCATTGTGTAAGAAGGAAAACAATTTCCAAAAGCAAGATCTTGAACCTTTTGTGAACTGAGCCAAAGTACGCAAACATCTAAAAACTTAGCACTCCCGCGAGACAGTCCTATCTGAGATTCATGCCACCTTCCTTCAAAAACAAACTGATGGGGTGTTTGCAGAGTGATTCAAAGGGTCTGAGCTCCGATGCCTGATCCAGGCTCGGGCTGCTCTGTAAAATGGCAGGAAACATATATCTGTCAGTCTCCATTTAAAGGATCACCTGTAAGGAAGTGCTCTTGCCAATTGTGCTGACACAATCATAGTGCCTTAGCAACACATCCTCTGGATTCCAGTCTTTTGTGATCGCCGTAGTCATACGCGGTGCAGCTTCCTGCTTTGCGAGCAAATTGTCTCTATGGTGGCCTCCCTGGCTTTTCCACTGTTCAGCATATAGGTTTGTAGAGCCAGTGAAAGGAAAAAAGGAGGAGAGTGGAAGCGAATGGGGGAAAGAGAGATGGAGTGAGCAAGAAAGAGAAAGAGAGAGTGATATGGAGAAATGGGCCGAAAGAGGGGACATTTATGTCTGCCACAGTGAAACACAGTGACCCCTTATCCCTCATCCGCACGAGCAGTCACATGATGATGTCTTCAAATATCACATGGGCTGTTTTGTGTCGAGGCCAAGACTGGTGAAGGTTGCTGTATAACAATCCCATTCTTCTATTGACACCATGTACGGAGGGCATTCAGTAAACAGAGTTGGCCGCTGCAATGACCCTTTCTTTGTTTACAAAGTGGTAGAGACTTCAGCTCTGGAGGGGGAAAACTGCACTCTGTTGCACATTTGATTGTTTTTTCCCCTCCCTCTTCTGTTCCTTTCTTTTTTTTTTGGAGGGGGGAGTGGGGGGGTGTTTTAGGGGTCAAAGGTGACAAATCACGGCTTAACCTCTTGGTTTGTTGTTTCTGTGTTATTGTTGTCGTTGGTGAGTTTTCATTTTTCCCTCTTTGTGTTTGTTTCGCGGGGGAAATCTGAAGAAGAAGGGGAAAAAACGCCTGGCTGTTGTTGAGGAAGAGCAGGCGTGTCTTTGTGTGTGTGTGTGTGTGTGTCAGCCATCACCATTCTGTGTCCACCTGGCTCCAGTGCACTGCCAAAGTTTTTGTCACACCTCTGGACCCTCTAAGCCCTCCACCTCACCTCTTTCCTGTGTCAGACTGCACGCTTCTCAGGGTGGGGGCCGGCCAATAAAATGACCTCTATGATCTTCCAAACACAGACCAGAAGCAGCCATACTTACATGAAATGACCATTACGGAAAAATAATGCAGTGAATTACACAGGCACTGCAGCTATGTTTGTTAAGTGTTTACTGCAATTGAAAAACATGTTGAAAAGCATGTTTTCCTGCAAGGGGTTTGAAAATTAATTCCACAGAATATTGTGTAATTGTGTGTGTGTGTGTGTGTGTGTGTGTGTGTGTGTGTGTGTGTGTGTGTGTGTGTGTGTGTGTGTGTGTGTGTGTGTGTGTGTGTGTGTGTGTGTGTGTGTGTGTGTGGGTGTGTGTGTGTGGGTGTGTGTGTGTGGTAAACTGCTCTGACTAGAGAAACCTACACACTTCTAAAAATACTGACCAATGCCACAGGTTGATTTGTAGCCACAGGATTTATTAGCTCTCTACACTTACAATGTGAATACAATGAGAGGTTCTCTCTCTCCCTCTCTTTCTCTCTCTATCTCCCCCTCCTTCTCATTCTCTCTCTCTCCCCCTCTCTCTCTGTCTCTCTGTCTCTCTTACTTTCTCTCCCTCGTTCTCTCTCTCCTTTGTGACTACAGTGAGAGGTATTGGGTTGCATGCCCAGTTCAAACAAAGACTCCTCTGAAGTCTCTAGAATGGCCTCTGGGAATACAGGCGTTGAGATTCACAGGGCACTATGGTCCTGGGGCAAACTCCCATCCCCACCTCTCTCTCTCTCTCTCTCTTTCTTTCTCCCCCTTTCTTCCTTCCACTCTTTCTTTTTGTCTTTCCATCTCTCTTGTTTCTTCCTTTCTCTCTTTATATCCCTATATGTATCTCCCATGCTCTCTCTGTCTTTCTCTCTCCCTCCATTCCTCTCTCTCTCTCCCTCTCTCCCTCTCTCTCTCTCCCTCTCTCCCTCTTTGTCTGTCTCATAGCTGGGGGATTTTCTGAGAACACATTGGCAGCCGCCGCCGTACCATGATCTTCTGAGCCCTCCTGATTTGATCTCGGCGGCCACATGTGCCCTGGCGGACTAATTGTCGGTGACAGGGGCACCTGCTCTCTTGCGGCGAGGCCCCTAGCTTGCCCATCGCGCCCGCCAGCTCTCCGGCGACAGCGGCGGCGCCCCCTACAGATGGGCGTGGAGCTCGGGGAGAAGTGAAGCCCCCGGCAAGGCTTTTGAGATGCCTAGCAGCTGCCGGTTGGTCTTGGGCCGCTATCAAGGCATTAGCCGCGGCAGCATTGTGTCTCTGCGAGTATTTTCCAGTCCCTCATCTTCTCAGCTGTTAAGTCTTTTCATGAGTTAGTGCATGACAAGCATGTCATATGAACTTTTGTGGGGATGTTGTTTTTCTTTTTCTTTCTTTCTTTCTCTCTCTCTCTCTCTCTCTCTCTCGTTCTCTCTCTCTCTCGTGCTCCATGAAAGCTGTGTGCCCATGTGTTGCCATATTTGGACTTTAGGCAAACAGGAGAACTAAGTTTGTTTGTTTTCATATAGGAAAGAATGATTTGTTGTGATTTTGTCATTTACAACATCATGTTAAGTATGTGATGGACATGTATAAGGTCTTGAGTTTGTATTCAGCATAACCTGCCCAAGGTAGTTTAATTTAACATCATCGAAACTCCTTGATTTAGTATGAAAAAGAGTATGGCAAAGTATATTGCCATTTAAATGCAGAATTCATGATGCTCAGGAATGATAAAGGTGATGAGATTACAAAACAAAATCTAGAATGATAATCAAGGTTCAACAAATGAGCCAGATGAGGTGACCAATGCCATAAATGGCTGGAAAAATAAGCTTCTCTTTTGAAACTTTCCAGTATGTTTTCCTGTTTGAAAGACATGCGAGGTGGAAAAAAAACTTTCCATGCAGGTTCAAAGGTTAAGGGCAGGTGCAGAAATTGCCACACAGCTGTGTCCAAGAGTTTTTCTGGGTTGTGCATTGTCTCTCTCTCTCTCTCTCTCTCTCTCTCTCTCTCTCTCTCTGCTCAGTCTTCATATTTCTCAATTTGTATTCCTCTATCTCAAAAGTAATGCAATACTTTTTTTGCATCTGGACATAAAACAGCCTTTTAGATTTCTCATAATAATGATAATTATATAATTATTATAATAATAACAATAATAAATGTTGTTTGTATAGCGCCTTCCTCAAATCAAAGGTTGCTTTACAATTGTCTCATTGCTATACTATCATTGTAAGAGATAAAAAAAACAAAAAAAAAAGCTCTCCTAAAAAAGCTCCTGTTAGCAGTTCTGGCTCCAGAGCTCCGGCACAATGCCACCATGGTAATGCTCCGTCCATCCGTGTGTGTGTGTGTGTGTGTGTATGTGTGTGTGTGTGTGTGTGTGTGTGTGTGTGTGTGTGTGTGTGTTTGACATGCTAAGAACATGGCCCTGTCACTTCCAGCACAACAGTGCAACAAGCGCGCTTCTTCACAGTCCACACTGATCTGTGCTTAATGCCAGGTCAATGCAGGGAGGACTGCACCACGGCAGTGCATTGTCAATCCAAGGCGTGCAAGATGCACTTGACAAACCCCCTCAAAATGTACAAAGCAGATTTGACTGCCTTAAGCTGTTTTCCTCCACCCCCTCACAGTTACAGTACCCCCCTCCCCCCCGTGGCCTGTCCCTTCTCCTCAGCACAGACTGCTGCGTATTAAATAGTAGAGGCCAGCAGCTGGTTGTTTATCCTTACTTGAGTGCATTAACCTCTGTGGCCCTTCTCTTTTTTGTTGTTAGCATTCGCTGCAGTGAAGGAGCCACGCTGTCATCTGCAGCGCTGCGAGCTCATTGGCCTGGCACGGACACAGGGGCTGTAAAGTCCACCACGGCGAGCAAACACGGGTGACGTTGCAGTCTGATAGAGCTAATGGACTTGGGGCACCGGCACTGGCTTGCACAAGGCGGATGGTGGGAAGGTGGTGGTGCAGAGGTGGTGGTGGGGAGGTGGTGGTGCGGAGGGGGTGGTGCGGAGGTGGTGGTGGGGGCTAAAGCAAAGGTTGGGGTCACCCGAGCAGAAAAACACTTGACTTTTTCTTCTTCTGCTTGTTTGGTCAGTGAGTGGCTTGCACGGTGGTGGAGCAGGGTGACTCTTGGAAGAGGTCCAGGAACAACACGGAGAAGAAGACGAAAAATTGCACACACACACACACACACAAATACAAAAAGACACACACACACACACACACACACACACACACGGTTACAAAGACATAAACACACACATTCGAAAAAAAGTCTATATGAACTCCTGCCTGCTGTGAGCAGCCAAATCAGGCCTCAGCTCAACGGCTGATGGGTAATGAAGAAGAAAAGGCACATCTGCACCCTGGACGGCATGCCCTTGGAGGAGGCAGCGGGCAGCGTGGGCATTAGTGCCAGAGTCGTTGCGCCGCACATGTGGACGGTCGCACGGCAGCTGGACTACAGCTGGGGAGATGGCGTCCCCAGCTCTGAGCCATCTGTCAATCACCTGAAGAGGACCGCGTTATGTTGTGACAAGTGAACCTACCCCGTGTTGTTGTCATGTCTAACTGGTAATCAGGATGACAGTTATTAAATGGCATTTCTATTGTCATTGTTAATGTATTAATCATAGACTATTTTAGTGTCATATCGTATTACCAAATAATACAATATCTATACATGTACCTTCTTACAGAGGTCACAAAGCCTCAGACATACATATGAATATACATCTCAGTTATAAATACAAGCAACCATTATGTAGGCCATAATATATATAACAGGTATTAGAATCACTGGCTACTGGCACTCACAGAAGATGTTCTTATTGACAGCTGAGGATCTGGACTTTGATATCCTCCTGATAAGTCACCCAGAGCCAGGTTCCCCCCACCCCCACCCCTCACCCCATCTAGTTTTCACAATAGCCAGCCCTAACGGGAAGACCACCTTTTCCTGAGCAAATATTACGCCACAGCCTCATCACTGCTGAGCTGGGCCTTTTTAACCTTATACGGGCGTGAGGGGAATGGACCTGTGAGTGGGACTAGACACAGAGTTCATCCTTTTGACTGTCTGTCTTTCTGTCTTCAGTATTGAAGGCTTCGACTTTTCTACTGGATTCAACTGAACTGGTAGACAAGATAGATATTTATCTGGTCTTGCTGAGCCAAAGTAACAGTGCAGTGCAGAGACATTTCTGAAAGACTGCTGTGAAAACGGACAGGAAATAAACACTTTGATCTTTAGAGATCAGAAAAAGTCTTTGTTTCTGCTTGGGGGTTGCATGTATTCCAAACGGATAATGTCACATTCGCCATCCAGCAAGGACATCCCATCACATGTCCATGTGTCTGGTGTGAAAGTGGCTGCTTGCTCTGACATTGACAGGCTGGTTGGCGTGAGCAGTAGAGACATACAGTAGCACTCAAGGCCATAATCACTGCCAATACCCCATCTATTCCTCTCTGTCTGTCTTTGTGTGTGTGTGTGTGTCTGCTTGTTTTTGTCTCTGGATTAGAGGAGCAGTGGAGGCAAACAGCAGACAGACAAACAGGGTCGAGGCATTTGCTCTCGCACACACAGACACACACAAACAGACGGCATTTCACGTGAGGGCACAGCGAGAAATTAATTAGCGAGGAGAAGTGTACGCGATACTGTAGGAGGCCGCGTCTGTGTGTGTGTGTGTGTGTGTGTGTGTGCGCGCGTGTGTGTCTGTCATCCCAACCACCTTCAGCTTGCGCCAGCAAAAACCCTACTGAGGCCCTACTGTGACGGAACAGCAGGCTTCGTGTGTTCTGTGGACATCCCCCACTTAGCACTCCGACAAATATCTACTCTTGTTTTTCATGACTTTTCTCTCTCCCCCCCTCTCTCTCTCCCTTCTTCTTTCCCCCTTTTTCCGCCTTTTTGTTAGCTTTTGGGGTTTGTTCACTCTCTAATCTGCAAGAAGAAGCCCAAAGACTGGACAATGTTGTGGACTTGTGACAAAGTCAAGCGCGGGATGAGGACTGGCCAAGACGAGAGCCACCATGACAAACCCTCCAACACGCTCCGTCTGCTCCTCGCCTTCTTTCTGATCGTCCTCTCACCGTCCCCATCGACTTCGCCTCCTAAGCGTTTGGGGGAGATGGGGTTGTGTGTGTGTGTGTATATGTGTGTGGGGGGGGTGTACCAGCCGACAAATTGTGTCCCCCCACGGCGGCTGAAATTAATACACAATGCAGAAGAGCTTAAGGAGAAAGCACTCCGCTGGCGTCTATCAGTCCCCAGCACTCGATCACAGCGGAGAGGCTTTGCTCTTTTGTCTTCGCTCGTGTCATTGCTCTTGGTCCCAGCCTCAGACGCGGCGACATCGGCGCGCTTTTGTGCCAGCAATGGGATCATCTTTGGAGCTGGAGTATTAGAGGAAGAGAGGAGACAATGAAACGGGACGGAGCCCCACAAAGACCAACCCTGTGATTAGAGTCTATGTTTGGGGTTTTGGTGAATAAAGTGACATTTAAAGTGTTGTAATTGCATGGTGATCGTTTTAAGACGGTTAAAATAAACCCACTGAGACAAGATAATACAATTACTGTGTACGCTTTTTTGGGGGAGTAGTTTTTTGCATATTTATTTTTTTTGATATAGGTTACTAAACAACATCAAAAATGACCAACAAAGGACTACTTACTCTGTAGTTTCAGTCTGATATAAGTAAGCAAAAATGTAAGACCTTCACACAGACACACACACACACTAGAAAAAAAAACACCTTATGAAAACACTCACAAATTTTCCATCATAGTTGTCCAGGGCATATCCCCTTACATTGACCTCCTGCACAAGACATGTTCAAGACAAATAAAAGGCATAAGACGGGCAGGCCGCAGAGGAAGGGGCCAGTGGCGGAAACCGGGACTTTTTCACCTTTTGCATGTCGTCGGTTTCCTCATTGGAGGGCCTGGTTCCTCACCAGCTGTCATCCTGAGGGGGAAGGAAGGGCCCGGAACACCCCCCTGCGGGATGGCGTGGGGCGCCCCGCAAGAACACGCCGTAATATGGCACGCTGACACCGCACAACACACACACATACAAAAACATAGACATGCACACTTACACACACACACACACAGACAGACCACCACCGTCTGGAGTGAAATTGGCTGACTGTGGCTGAAGTCGCTCTGTCTTTGCAACAATGTGAGCTGTCTAAAAAGAGTGCTAAGCTAGATACAAAAGGCTTATATAGAGGCACTTAAAAGGATTACATTTGACACATTACAGTTTTCTGACTGCAATATGCATCTGAATATAAGAAGATGGTTAGACATGCTTTTTAAGGTTATAAAGCACATAACAGCTCACTAATACATTGGCAAGACATGAAACCAGGATTAGGGTTGGAGTTTGCATAGGGGTGTGAGATTTGTATAAACATAGTGTTGTTATGTATTGATAGTGAATGTGTTATGCTGTTTTAATGGTACTGTAGATGCACAGTTATAAGTCAAATGAATAATACATACGTTGGACTATTTTTCTACACAATGTTAGAGCTGATAATGCCATGTACTATCATCATTATGATAGTCACTCTGTACAACATGGACCAAGATAATATACAGCAGCGTGTGTGTGTGCACAGACGGGCACACATACATACACACTGCCTCTGTAAAGATGGTCCTCCTGTTTCTCTGCACAGAACTCTATTCACTAAAGACCAATTAGGTGCAGAAAATATGTTTGATACGGCACTCCAATTCTTCTGTGCCAAGAAAGCCATTTGTTCTGACTGAAACAGGAAAAAAAAACATTGTTACAATTCAGACTATTTCATCAAAACAAAAATGAAAAAAAAAAAAACTTTCTGTCACTCGTCATCCCCTCTGAAGCCTTTGTTATATTTGTGTCTCTTCAAAACTGCAACAGAGAATTAAGAGAAGGCGAAACTCTGTGGGGTGCTAAGGAAAGGTAGCGAGAGGTTATTTATCTTCTTCTGAAAGATAAACAGTCACCAAGGACACCAGATCGGTGTCGCCGCTCTCACTAATCTCCAAGCTCTAGCACTTGAGTGTGTCCAGCTCTCTTGGAGGTACCCCCACTGGCCACCCAGAGACATATGGTGGGCATCATCTTGATTAAATCTCCAGAGCACTTGCCATAAGATTACAGCAAGACCGTGGATCAGATGATTTACTCAACAATCTGACCCCAGCCATTAAGACTTTGCTGTGCTCCTCCATGTGGAATCATAGGGTTTAATGCAGTGATCGAACATGACTTTGTCCTTATATGACTGTTCACATATTGCCTGTACTGTGATAATAGTAAGTATAGTAAAGTTGTGTGACAGAGACACAATCACACACAATCACATCATCTGTGATTTCTAACACATTCTAAGACAGAGGTAATATCCTTAAATAGAGTATCTATATTTTTATAATCCAGATAACACACGCCACATGCACTGTCCTAAACAATCCTGACAATTCTACGATCTTACACAGCATCATAGTGTTATACGGTAGAAACCCAAGCACATCAAATTCAAACACATATTCAATATTCAAATTCAAAAACATAAGGCACTTTGCCTGCACAAAAAACCCTCCCTTTCTCCACAGCCAGTAAATGGTTAAGGGGGAGGGAGGGGGTCTGTTGGTGTAGCGCTGTCATCTTGGAGCCATGTCCGCCTCGTCCGTGCGAGCGTTAAGTAACAGATGTTCACCTGGCCAAGCGCGAGGCTTTTGGACGAGAAGACGCCCATATGCTGTGAGGAGAGGATGACATGTGCCCGTGTGCATGGAGAGAGAGTCACATGTCTCACTGTTACATATCTTACCAAGAAGAGAAGAGCGAGGGAAACGAGCCCACAGGGATGACAGAGGAGAGAGAGGGAGGGAAAGACAGGCTGAAAGAGAGAGAGAAAAAGCGAGCCAGTGACTGGTAGATTCACCAAACCAAACCAAAATCATGGGTATTTTACAGTACAAATGCCAGTACTACTTACACCTTAAAACTGTTGCAGTTTGAACAGGCTTTCAAAAACAGTATTGCTGGAAATACAATTTAATGTGTGTGTGTGTTAGCATATAAATGTCAACAGGAGCATGCCGAAAATGTACCCATAAAAATCCATGTGACTCTGCCTTGACCCTGAGCTGACACATCTTAATCGGATGAGACACTAATAGGTCAAGGATTGTTTTTGTTTTTTAAGCATAAAATTGCCCATTACACGCACAGCAAAAAACACACACTTGACATCTTAAAAATTGCTGTGTAAAAGACATATGTAGCCTCGGGACTCTTTAGGGAGTGTGTGTATGTGTGTGTGTGTGCAATCCAAAGCCGTGCTCTCGCATGCAAACACTGGAGCCCACCACAGAAAAGCCATGTTGCTCCTGCTCGTAATTAAAGACATGAAACCCCACAATGAAAATGAACAAGATGCTTCAGCGGAGCTATT
>NW_027468680.1:30216637-30284137 GCF_046254945.1 Alosa pseudoharengus
GGGGGGGGGGGGGAGAAACTGGGCAAGCTCGGCCTGTGTGTGTATGTTTTCCTCATTTCTTACAGGGAATTAGAGTGCCAAGATCACAAGTCCTTGGTCAAAATCAGGCAGCATATTGCAACGAACAGAAGGAGCAATTACGAGGGATCACAGCGAGAACGGGCGTGGAGGAAGAGGATGGAGATTGAGGGGGGGGGGGGCAGGGGGTTTTTGGAGTGTGTGTGGTGGTACTGCGCGCTGACGACAAAAGATGAGAGAAAGATTAGGCCTGTCAGCCTCAGCTTAAACCCTGATTTCCCCCCTTCTTCCTCAAGTTGATATCTCAAGTCTCTCTCTCTTTTTCTCTCTCCCTTTCTCTCTCTCACTTCGTCTTCGACGCATCAGTCGGAAGGCCAACCCGTACCATATGCCGGCTGTCACAACATGGGCATGTGTCTCACTCGCTATGGGCCAAACAGCTGCCCCATCCTCTGGCCCTGCAGACAGAGCGAAGAATTCTCAGCGTTCAGTCGTAAAAACTGTGTTAATCTGTGATTTTCGACCACGGGCGCGAGACAGATGGGCCCTCTCTTGCCCTCTTTCGCTTTCTCCCCTTTCCTGCCGGATGCAGGCAACCTTGCAGGCTGGTGCGAGGGACTCGGGCATCCTTGGCTAATTAGAGGTAGTGAGGGGGAATTGGAGGGGCAGTCTGGACAGATGGACCGGCCTCACCAAGGAGCCAGGGATCTTTGAACTCGGACTTTGGGGTATATTTAATTACAGACCTCGACTCTCTTGCTCGCGGGGCTGGATAGGGACTGGGCAAGAAGACTGCCCGACCCCTTGACTGGCCCCGCGTGCTCGCAGGTGTGTCTCGTTCACTTGCAGGTGCAGCACGGCTCGTTCGACTAGTTTTTGTCTTGCACTGTTTTACTTTGGCTCAATCGTATCCACTGCCTTTGGCTGCACCTTGTACCCTGCGCTGCATACTGTAGTTTGTACATGTGAGGGGGCTTCAAAGGAGCCACCGCTAAAGCCACCTTACAACAAAGTCGCATTAAACTGGCAGAACATCTGAGAAATAATGTTAGAATATTTAAACGCCGCATCTCCGCGCATGTGGCTTGCCCAGATGTCACAGCGCAGAGCCAGTATTAAATAAACATGTAGATCAGGACCCATGCTTTTGAGTTGTATGATATGCTAATACCCAAACAATCACATTAATGCTGAGAGCTGGGGAGGTGTCAACATCCCACAGCGATAAATAAATAAAGGGTTAAGTCACATGATAAACAGATATGTTAATGTACTGAAACTATAGGGTTTTGTCCATGCTATATTTTCAGCTATTGTTTTCCATGACCCAAAGCAATGTTCTTCACGGATGACATCCCAAAGCAATGTTCTTCACGGATGACATATGACCCCTTCCTTGGACTCCTCCACATACTTCAGGAGACTGTTGTTCTTGGCCGCTTCATTTCAGGTCATAAAATGACTGTGGGATTCATAACAGACACAACTTTGGCAAATCCTACATTAAATTGTATTGATTTCATTGATTTTTAGTATGACTTCAAGTACTGAAAATGATAAAAAGTTGACTGCGATTTTGCAATATCATACAAATTAGTCTCATCATATTATAAAATTTATGCTGGACAGCTGTCAGGGTCATGCTCTAAATACCATTGCTAAAAGTGAGAGATGAATGACTTAGTAGAAGCTGTGACTTATGGTGATCAGTCTTGACAGAGTTCTGGCTAATGCAAAGGTGTATTTCACTTCTTTGATACATGTCCTGTAACTCTGGTTGGGATTGTATTATGACTTGCTAGATCTAAGATAACATGACATAATTGTTATCCATGTTTGTATGTAGGGAATAGGTGCACCTAAAACCGGATTGTACAGATATATCTGTGCAGAGCAGTGCAATATTTGTGAACAATCCATCAGTTTTGTACACAGAATAGATTAGGGGCTGCATCTCTCTGTGTATGTGTGTGTTTGCATGTACACAAGTGTGTGTTTATACATACATGTGTCTGGGTTTGTACACTTGTGTGTGTTTGTACATACATGTGTCAGGGTTTGTACACTTGTGTGTGTTTGTACATGTGTATGTGTGTGTGTGTGCGTGTGTGTGTGCACGCGTGAAAGGTTACTGGCCGTGCGGCACATTGATCTTATTTAGCCGTCCTCTGGGCTGCCTTGAAGAAAAGCAGCAGGTTCCCCCTTAAGCTGGCGTCTGTGTGAGCGCGGCACTCAGTGGCCAGCGGTGAGCCTAATTACGGATGATGTCAAGCCGACCCCGGGGAGCACCACTAAATCATCCCCCGGGACGAGGCAGGGTCAGTGGCTGGCCAGGAGAGAAGCCGATGCCGCTCTTTGTGAAAACTGACCCGCTTTACCTAACGCCTCTAGATCTGGGGGCTGGACGCCCAGGAGGAGGAGGGGCGGAAGAAAACGAATACCTGACATGACATATACCCCTAAATGTCTCTCCTCTCTCTACCTCTCTCTCTCTCTACCTCCTTCCCTCAAACCCCCTCTGAAACGCACGCACACAAACATGCACACACACACACACACACACACACCTAATATCAGGCCAGTTTATCCCTGAAGTCCATTCATTCTCTGAATTACCACCTTTTGACATCATTTTAAAAAATCTCCTGTCAGAGCCGCACAGGATGCATAACATTGACTGAACTGATAAGAGAAAAGAGAGAGAGAGAAAAGAGAGAGAGGGGAGAAAGAAGGAGGGATAGAGAGACAAAGAGTGAAGAAGAATTTCCTCTCAACTCCTGAAGCCCTTTTGCGGTGATTTATGATCCGATGCACCTCAAAGTTCATAAACTTGCCGACCCGCTGATAGTTTATCCAAGCTCAGTGATTTATTTCCAGCGCACGCTATGCTGCTTTATTCTATGTGACTCCCCAATGCTCTGCCTGAGTCCTTGCTGTTTTGGCCAGCACTACAACTGAAGGTGGCAGCATCTAATTATGTTGTCACTACTAGACCACCACACTGCTATGGCGCTCTGGAATATTTCTCAAAAAGGGGGAATTTCTCTCTCTCCCCCTTCGGAAGGATTTTGGACTTCGGTGGGACGTGTGGTAGTTCCAGAGTTAAAGGCTTGCGGCAGGTGTCACAGGAAGCCAAGGTCGACACAAAGGAGGAAAAAGTCTATATTTAAACAGGCCGCTCATATATTTGCAGCTAAGATGTCTGGACATACTGTATAAATCAACTTAAAGGTGCTGAAACAAAGGTAATTAAAAGGTCCAAACAGAGCGCTGACTATTTTTTTTATCCGCTGTAGAATTTGACCTCGACGAAAGCAACAATGTTCTCTATTCATGCCAACTTTACTTTTTTTCTCTCAAATAAATGTTTGTTTACATTTGTCAGTGCATAAGCAAGCACAGAAGCATATCTATTCTTGGCATGGCTACCCCTAATATTGCTATTCAGCATACCGGCCGCTTAAGAGGATTAATGTGATATTTCCAAAAGGGATCTCCAATTCCCTGATCTCATCCACACCACGACGGCAACACCTAGGGTTGTGTTGACCCTGTCCGGCATTGCGTGTACCTCTGCATTAACCCCACACCCCACTCCACCACCTTGTTTGCGTGTTCATTCTCTCACTTGGCTGCTTGGTCGGTCGGTCAGTCCATCCGCCTGTCCGTCCATTATCGCCCCCCCCTCCTTGTGTGGCACATGCCTCCCGTGCCGGCCCGCTCGCCCTGGCACCTGCGTCGGAGGAATCCTCAAACAGCTGTCACGCCGGCCGTGGCATGCCAGCCCTCCCTCCATCACTGTCGGCCTTCCATCAGCTGAATTCTTTTTACCTTATCCCCCTTGCTCCTTCTATTCATCAACGCGTGGAGGTGCGGACACCTGACAAGGTCACGTCCAGGCGCAGGAGCCATGCATCATTTTTATGTCGTGGCTTTGACAAAATTTAGGATGTAGACTACCACCCCCCCCCCTTCTGCTTTACTTACCTATTCATGGCTAAAGCAACCCAATGAGGGCTTTTGAGGGGATGGGGCGGCTTTCGGCACAGGGGTGAAATGAATGTTTCTTAACAGACCTGACAGGGGATTGTGTTTCCCTTGGCAAAGAAGTTTCACTGCTTTTGTTGTGAAAGGTGGAGGAGAGGGTGCAGTGGGTTCCTACAGCACCTGGTTTGAAAATGAGGCGGGGGAGCATCCCGCAACACACACACACACACACACACACATACTGAGATAGACACACATACACACGCACACACACATACACACACAGACTTCCTCACTCAGATACACACACAAACACGCACACACACACAAAGGAGATGGACACTGACCTTCAGTCAACCTGCGTTTCTCTACGGGGACACTGCACTGTCGTAATTAATTGTGTATCCTGAGCTCAAGATACTGAGCTGGGGCTAATCAATTTTAATGTTAATGTGTTTGACTTTGACATATCGCTCAGACTGACTTGAGTAAATTTGTGCCGAAACAACACTGAACCATGATCTGCCTTGTTGTTCAGTAGTCCATAGTCTTTTATATTTTAGCATAGAGACCATTCTGTGTTCAGATTTTATGGGAATACAAGTGTTATAAAAAGTAATAGTTATCCCATTCAAAACTACTTCCACATTGAAGTTATTATTACAAGTAAAGGGGTCAATTTGCTATGAGCTAATGGTAACATGAATATGGTTCACATGGCAATTTTCTTTGTCACAGATATAGAACTGGCTGTTGCAACATTAGACAGGTATCCAGTAATCTACCTGGCAACAGGCACCGTTGTGCCCACCACTCTGACCTTCTAACCAGGACAAAAGAAAAAGCCCAGAAAGGGATCATCAAAGAAGAGACACACTGCTGCCTCCACAGAATCAGTGTTTATTCAGATACAGTCACATGGCAGATTTATTAACATTGATGTAAAAGAAACAACACCTCCGCCCTGTTGGAAATATCCTGGATGTACTGCTATGTAAACTAACTTTGAATTTGTGCTCACATTTAGTGTAAATACTGTTTTTTTGGAATTACAAGGACAATACTCGCTCAATTCAAGGACATAAACTACTTTTTAAAAAATCCCACAGGAGTTACCAGATAATTGACTCATTCTCCTTTGTGAGGACCATTGTTGCAACAGTGTGAAAAATTAATGTCTTTCTCCTCAGTTTGTTTCCGTGTCCACGCCATGGTTGGCCATGAAGAAGTGCGCTGCCCTGGGAGAGCGATGGCTTTGCCCAGGGCCCCCGAGCCTTTTTTCTGTGTCATTTCATATAAAGAGATTAGAGGGAGGGCATGGGGGGCTGGATTTAAACCACTGGCAGATTGTCATTTTCATGCTTTTATCCCATCTTCTTTAAGATAAAACATAAGAAAGAAGGACATAGAAAGAGAGAGAGAGAGAGAGAGAGAGAGAGGGAGAGAGAGAATGGAAGGGAATGGACATTCCTTTATTCTTTTATCACATAGAGATGTGATTGTGTGTGGTGTGAATGCTGGGCTGTCAATTAAGTATGAGGATAAAAATGTGCTGCAGTCTTTGGTAAATTAAAATATTGAGTGGGATTATTATTTTGGGGGGTGGGGTGTGGCATAAATCTTACCATAGTATGATCTGCTTATGTGGAGGTCTCCACTTGGGCAATAACAACAGAGATCTGTTCATTAGACATCTATGTTCATTATTTGAACTGTATACGATACAATACGATACAAAAAATACAGAAAATTTTTCTTTGGTTTCACCAAGAACACAAAAGAGGCAGGACATTACAAACAGTACATAGCCAAAATGGCAAAACGTACAATACAAACAATACGTTTTATGAAAAGTGACATAAATACTTTGCAAAAGTAAATAAATTAATAAATATAGCTGCCAGCAGCAATGAGGGGGCCAAGCAGTTAGGCTGGAGTTGCCATGGCAACTCAATGCAGTTACATCAGATATATGGTCGTAAGCTGTCGGAGTAAGTTTCATGTCTAGCAACCAATGATTGACTGAGATATAAGGTCACTTTTTGTTTGGTGGCATCACAGCGGATTTCGATTGGCTGTGTTGGGCAAACGCTTGTGAATATGGCTTCAAAAAGTCTGAACAGTATTAAAAGACATTATAATTAAGTTTAAATTCTAAACACGTCAACAGTTACATGCCAAAATGCATTTTTTGCTAATTGCAGCGACCCTAGAGGTCAAAACCTTGTGAAAACTTTTAGTACTTTTGATAAAATCCAAGCTGGCAGAAAATCCATCATGGCGGAAATTGACGTCATAGGGTCATTGAACTTGGCTTGGTCCAAGGAGTCCAATGGTACCTCATTTTCGACAATCGGGCCAATGGGTCAAAAGTTACGTAAACACACATCCAACTTTGGCCTGTTGGTGGCGCTAAAGCATTCAAGGTGCCGACATGAAACTTGGTGAAATTAATCATGGGACTGTCCCTAATCAGTGTGCCAAATTTCACAACTTTTTACCAGACGGTTCTATGGGCTGCCATAGACTCCCATTGCGGAAGAATAATAATAAGAACAGATAGAAATACAATGGGTGCCTTCGCAGCTTCTCTGCTTGGCCCCCAAATAGATAGATACATATAGCCTACTAAATATGCTTGCTGTACATAAATCCTGCGACCCAATAGTCTTTCTCGCCCTTCATTCTATTCTTAAGTACAGTTCCCAGTGCTGTTGGTACTCTAAAACGCCTCCCTGAGGGTAGAAGTTCAAATTTACTGTGTAATGGATGGGAGGGTCACTAATAATTTTCTCTGTTTTGTTTGTAATGCGTTCCTCATAAATACTGCTTAAGCGCCTTTGTGGCTTCCCTATAATTTTGGAGGCCATGCTCACTATTCTCTGCCGTTTGTTCCTCCTTTGGATGTTTACATGTACAGTAGGTTACTATACCACATGATCATGTTAAAAGATAGGACGCTTTCCACTAGGCTTTTATTTCGTTTCCAGGATGTCTTGGTTCCCTCTGAAGTTGTTCGTAACATATAAAGCCGTTGAAAACACCTCTTAAAGATAAAATCAGTGTTTTCCTTAAAAATAATATTGTCAACAATATATGTACGAAGGTATTTAAAATCATTAACCATTTCAACTATGTGTCCCTTGATCGTTATTGACTGCATCCCCTCTATCTCATTTTGAATAACAAGCTCTTTTGTCTTACTGGCATTTATTTCTAAGAAGCTAGTTTGACACCAGTCTAACCCATGGTTGAAATATGTACTCTCTTAGTGCCATCTCTTTGTAACAGGGCAACCAAGGCCATATCATCTGCGAATTTAAGTAATCTAAAATGATCATGGTGGATCTTTAACTCATTCGTATACATAGAGAAAAGCAATGATGATGAGATTGTCCCTTTTGGTGCTTCTGTATTTAACACACTTTCATCTGACATATTTCCAAAAATAACTCTTTGAGGGCGGTCAGAGAGAAAGTCTCTATATATTTTCAAATTTTTAAGATTCACTGAAGAATTGCAGAATAAAACGTTTTAATAATATAGTAACAAAACATTTCATGTGTGTTTATGTGCATTTCTATTGTTCCATTTCTACCACCTATTTGTTACCGCTACTGTATTCACTGTAACAGCTGATTCTAGCACAACCCTTCAGCCAGGTAGGCCAGGTAACTACTGTAGTGAAATCACCTGTGCATAGGTGGAACCAATACATGGTAGGACTGTAACTTTCTAAAGGTGGAGTTTTCTAACTCTGCATAAACCTCATTGAAGTTGCTGTAGCTAAAATGTTAATAAAAAACAGCTGACAGTACAAGTTTCCTAAGTGACTGTTGAGCTATACTAGAAAAAAAACACTTACTTTCACTTTTTACCTTTCTCACAAAAGAAACCTGGAAAAACATTCCACAAGATAATGGCTCATGTATCCACAGTCAAAAAGAACAGACACACATCACTGACACCTCACAATTCAGTTTCCTCTTCAGATTCTTCCTGCCGTCTTCAAGTGTTGTGTTACAGACTGTTTTTCTGTTCTGACTCCAATGGTCAGTGCTCTTTCCCTCTTAAGTTCAGTGGATCTGCTAAAAACAGGAAGGCCTGCAGATAGGAGAGCAGGGCAGTCCCTTTGGACACTTTTGAACATCTGGGGTTCAATTTTCCACTTTTGTTCTCCCAGATAAGGCATACTTCTAGCAACAGACTTTCAGACAAATAAACTACGGTTTACTTATCTTTAAACAGCATTTGCTTGAAATGTAACCACAAAGTAAATATATTTGATAAACATGATGTGCTTATAAACACTTGTAATTGAAAATAACATCAATATTTTCTCCTTGTGGGTTGTATTTTCACACCATTATGACCATTTGTACCATTTGTAAATATCTTTATGAATTTATAAATATCTATATTTTGTGTCTCTTTTTCCATGGCAACTGATCCTTTAGGGCAGAACACGTATCTTCATTTTAGTGTCTCCAAGTGCCCATGGAAGTGGTTTTCAGCAGTTGAACTGGACCTTCCTTACTGGAAACAATCCAAGCCTAACTGCCTTTCTTTCAACACAGGGGAGCAGTGTTCTCATTGTTAGTGGCTTGACACCACACACCCTGTTGCACAGTATCCAGATCTCAAGAAAGGATGCAGCTGCCTAAAAGTTAATCATAGCCCCTAGTTTTTTATTTTTTCAAAAAAGGACAAAAACAACAAAAATGCCACAGAAAATATCTGACGTGCTCCTTTGTCTTTAAGTTCACTGTTATATTGCGCAGGCTTGAGGGCCCGCAGGAAATCTGGAGATGACAGAAGCCATGTTTATCTGCACCGGGGATTCCTGCACACTGCTGGCATGGGCACAGCGGTACAGAGGTGTTCTTGGGCCTTGGTGCAAGTGGCCTGGGCACGCCGGAGCCTGAAGCTAGCCTGCAGGCATTCATCGCCTGGAGGAGGTCCTCACTGAACAACAAGTAAATAAAAGATAGGAGAAATGTCACTCCAAGAAGGCCATGGCCACTGGGTTAGAGGGAAATTGCACTCCCCTCCCCATACACACACGCACACACACATGCACACACACACACACACACTCCTCTATGAACAGATGTTGTGGCTGGGCAGTGGATGAATTCTAATAGTCTACAAGACCGCTTGTGACACATTGTTTGTAATGGGCCATATTCATACATAAAACATATTGTAGGTTTCAACTTTGGATAAGACTGTCTGACTGCACAGAGGATGTGGAAAATCCTGTTATTAGTGACTAGTCAAAGGGATACTGATATAGTATTGAGTAGAGAATGATAGTCGAGCATCCAGTATTTGAACAAACATCTAGATTGCACAAAAGCAGAACAGATGACACACAACCCATTTATAAACTGAAGGTGATCCTTTGTGAATTGTGAATTTATGAACAACAGAACAGTTTTCTGTCTGTAAAATCAGACTCCATCTTCAGGATGTTTTGATAGGATTACTTTAAACAGCCAGGATACAGACATTGTCTATAAAATGTTACTTAGGCAGGGGCAGCAGGGATCTGAGTAGGCCAATAAATCTGCTTCCTGTTCTTCTGAGTCAGACATTGGCCTCAGAAGTATTGGCCTTTAGGTCTCCAAAAATCTAAATATCTCTGTATTCATTGATAGGCTACTCTATATCTTAGGTCAACAATGGTGAGAAAGGTGCACTCTGTTACAAACAGTTTTTATTGGGGAATTATTTACACTAGGCATCTTAGAGCTGATATTGAAACAGGGAAGAAAATATTGTTTATCTCCAACAATAACATACTTCATTAATATAACATTATCGTAATAACCAATGGCAATAACAGTACCATATCAATATGTAAACCATAACGTCTATAAAGATCTATACGTGTCTATAATGTCTATACATGTTTGGCTGGTGATCACTCTTGAGGAAGCCGCTCAGCAGCTGATACTGTACATCAGCTCTTATCTTTCCAGTCATGGTCTGAGATGATGCGATCTCATCTTTTCTTGTAAGCCTGCCATTAACTGCAGTTAAGCAACTGTTTGGTTCCTCAAGCCCTAATTATTCTTGTCCTCTACAAATTAACAAACTAATTTCCTTCCCAAGCGCAATCACAGAGGGCCTCCTAAGTGCCTGTGTCACCTCAATTCAATTCTAATCACCTCAATTTCCTCATAAATCATTTTTATGGCCTGCAGTAAAGCATTGTTGCTCTGAAGCCTGACCTGGGGCTCTCCCTAAACTCCTGCAAGATAGAGCAAGGGTGTTAGCTAGGCCATTCCCAAAAATAGCAGCACACATGCCACTGCCTTGACTGAAAAATAGAACGCAAGCTTTGTATGCTATTATCATGCAAGTAAATACCAAAAGAGAGATTGTGTTTTCAGTTTATCTTGTCACTCAAGCTGATCTAGCTCCTAGCTTGACATCGCTGCCCTCAAATATTGACTGTACACTTAGAGATCGCTATTTATGCATGGGATGGCTATTCATGTTATAAAATATGCATCTCTGCCCAAAATGTTGTGTCTGATCCCTTTAACCCCTAATATTGCCATGTCCCTAATCCATTCAAAGGTAAACTACTAAACATGACTAATTGTTAATCTACATCTGTTCATGGTGAAATCAGCAGATTAGAGATTTTTGTCTAAGGGGGCATTTAGTGTTGTCAACAAAGCCAGTATGCCATAATGACGCTCAGTAAGCCACTTAATCCTATATCATCAACAAAGCCATCAGCAGCACTAAGTCTTAAGATGGATTTACATATCTCTAAACTACTCTCCTCTTTGACAGCTCCAGAGCATTTCTTAGGACAGAGCAGCTATTAAGTGGGAATGTTGCATTAGTGGAGGAATTATTAAGAGACTTAACTGTTTTCATAAGATTACCATTTATATTGCTCAAAGAGTCTTAATAGCTTTTTAATCACCATTAGGTTTTAATAAACAGTTTTAATATCAGCATTAAAAAAGAGAAGGATGCTTGCCTTTTTTGGCAGCCTTTCCCAAAATGATGTCAGCTTTGAGAGCCCTAGAATGGAACTTATATCCCGTCAATTACTGGATTCACATTTCATGTGTGTAAATTCACCAGCTAGAAAATACATTCTTCACAGCCATTAGCGCCGATATTTTAAAAAGTGCTTTTCCAAAAGACCACAAAAAAGGAAGCACACAGTCCTTTGTTAACTGTAACTAAAACCCTTTCTCCCTCTTTCTCTCCCTGCAGACCGTGAACCTCAGTCTATCGACTGTGCGTCTCCCTGGCGACCATTTGAAATAATTACAATGGCTACTTGAGAGAGCATCTCTAAGACATGCAAAGGACTTGCGTTGGAGATTATGCCCCCCGGCCTACAGCAAGATGGCTCGTCCTATTTAACAGCTTTCTGCAAGTAATTGTCTGTCCTTAGCATTAGTGTAATGGTATTTAAAGTCTTATTATTTAGCATTTCTGAAGGCCATTTCTGAAGGCTCAAAAAGCTTAAGCAACTGCAAGCTGAGCCATGCAGCACTGAACAAGATCCTTGTGTGTATCAAGTGTCATTTATTAATCCAGTGCTGTAATCGCATAAGACTTCCTCTCATTTCTCAATTGTTCCTCACTCTTCCCTCAACTGGAATTACAAGCTGGGTTTGGTGTCCAGTCCCCTAGTGGCTCCAAGTGGCTTCCTTCTGCCTAAGAACTTGGCTTTGCTCTCAATCAAACAAAATGCTAACAAACCAGCATGCAAACTAACAAATAACAAAACATAAACTACAGCAGGTGGCTTTGTTGAGCACAAAGATGGAAAGGGAGTGATATTTCCCAGGTAGGCTTATTGCATAGTAAAGATGTACTTGTTGATACGCATGACTTATGTCAGGGTTGGATTAGGGGAAGTCATATAACCCTTGAATAAGAATAAGCATCTCCTTTGTGCACTATACTCTTGTATTACTAACATTATGCACCGATATGCAAGCATGTATAGCTAAGATAGCATTTAGCATCTTGACTTAGTCTTAAAGTAGAACTCCAGTCTAAGAACAACAATTTTTGATGATAATGAGTGTAAACTTGTGTTTATCATTAATCAGAATAGTTTTGAGTAAGACCGGAATATGCATTTACAATGAAATAACATATAGCAATAGCCTTGAGGGCCAGCTTGCTACATGAAAGTAAATCATTACTTGAGGCCACTCAAAATATTATTAGACTTCTGTAAGACTGTGGAGAGGGTCCATACAGACAAACTGAAGTCATTTTAACTCTGTATTGTACAGAAAGGGAATACAAAGGACTTTGCAGTCAGTGGACCTAAATTCTCCTTCCAGTCGCTGTCTTGCTGGTAGAAGTCCATAGTAGATTACCGAATGCAGCACAATTTGCTGTCAATGGACACAAAAAGAGGAGTTTGGTTATCAACTTGTACGGGCTCTCTTCTCACAAGAGTAGCAAGGTAATGCACTGATGCACAGTTTTTATACCCTTTCTTTTCTTACATTTACAAGGATATTGACAATACTGTATATTCTTGGGTGATGCAAATAAGATTTGGCTATTTGAAAGAAAATGTCAGCAATGTAGAGGTTAGTGTTGAATGAGTGAATAGGTGAATGCCATAGCAGCACAAGTAGTAGACATGAAAATCTATAAATAAATATACAGTAGGCTATTTACCCTAATTTATAAAGTGAGAGATAGTGAGCTAACGCTGATCTAATAAAGTTTGAAAATATTTCACCCAAAGTCTTTGAATATGTCAGATACGTGCATACTTATTATGACCGCCGTGCAGCGAAGCGGCGGTCATATAGGTTTAGTCAGATTTTTTTTTTTTTTTTTTTTTTTTTTCTTTTTCGCATGCCCAAATTTCTGTCAATGATTCCCGGGACACTGAAAGACCGGGGTACACGAAACTTGGTGGGCATGTAACCCCACATGGATAGCATGGAACCATCGTTTTTCGTTTTGATCTGTAGCCCTCCCGCTGGACTGGACCCCCCGAAAGGAGGGTAGGGCAGACACAGTTTTCTGGGAATATCTCGAAAACCGTAGGGTTTAGGAGGACCATTTTTTTTTTTGTATGTTGATCTCAAGGGGCCATGTCAACCCATTCCATAACCACTCATTTCATGTATAGCGCCACCTAGTTAAACACAAAAAAGTAAAAATGAGGTGTTGTAATTGAAGGTATCTGTGACCTAACAAAGTCAAAACTGTACAAAACTGGAAGTGTAGGATCATTATGACACCCTCTGTATGCACGCCAAGTTTCGTGGAATTCCGTTCATGGGGGGCCACACAATAAATTAATTTATGTTACTATACACCAACTGGCCTGTAGGTGGCCGGAGACAGTTTTCTGTGAATATCTCGATAACCGTAGGGCCTAGGAGGTCCACCTTTTTTATGTATGTTGGTCTTAAGGGGGCATGTCAACCCATCCCATTACCACTTATTTTATGTATAGCGCCACCTAGTTAAAAATGAAAAAGCTAAAAATTAGGTGTTTTCATCACAATATCTCTGGCTGACAAGGTCAAAACTGCACGAAATTAAAAGTGTAGGATCATTATGACACCCTCCGAATGCATGCCAAGTTTTGTGTACTTTCGTTCATGGGGGGCCTTACAATAAAATAATTTATGTGTACATTTAGTGACGTACACCAACAAGGATTCCCGGGACACTGAAAGACCGGGGTACACAAAACTTGGTGGGCATGTACCCCCACATGGATAGCATGGAACCGTCATTTTTCGTTTTGATCTGTAGCCCCCCCGCTGGACTGGACCCCCCGAAAGGAGGGTAGGGCAGACACAGTTCTCTGTGAATATCTTGAGAACTGTAGGGCCTAGGATGACCATTTTTTTCTGTATGTTTGCCTCCAGGGGTCATGTTAACCCATTTCATGTGCACACATGTGCACAGATACACACACACACACACATACATTCACAGTAATCATACGTATGACACATACTCACACAGTAGACATATGTACGCTTGCATGCACAGGCACATACGCAGGCACAAACACAAGCACGCACGCACACACACACACACACACACACTCACACACACACACACACACATAACATAAACATAACACAAACAATCAAGAATTTCTCAGAATTATAAACAGGCAAGATGGAGGTGGGGTTGTATAAAATGAATTTTACATGTGAAATCTATGAACTAATCATGTTTTGGTACTTGTTGTCTAGCAGATACCAGTGAGAATTGAGTGTGGATAATGCAATTTAGTGAGACAGTTAGAATCATATAGGCCTTTCAGCGTGATTTCTTTTTGTGGAAAAAATGTGCTGGACTGGGCGGCGGTCATATTTTGTACCGCTCTGCGGTACATCTAGTTAGTATGTATGGCCACAGACCCTCATTTCTCCATGCCCAAGCACTGTTTTGGCTTGCACAACACCCCTGCCTGGATCCAACCATAGTAAAGATGTATCTGGGTCAATTATTGACATGAAATGACATGTTGACATATGTAGACTAATAACAAGCTCAATTGTCCCTGTGCTACCAACATGCTTACATTATTTCATCCGCTGCATAATAGTAATACTTTTACTTTCATAGCAGAATATTTGTAAGTCTTCCAACATCCCCTTGAAAAATAAAAACTGTGTATAGAGGATTTCTTTGAGAGGGTCCTTTGCCTCCACAAAAATACCTTGTCGCATTTATCAAACAAGATTTCCTCTGCGGTGCTTTAAATACAAGTGACTGACTCCAGTGTTCTTAAGAAAAATCCATACCTGTTCTGGAGAGGAAGGAAACCTGATAAAATCTTCATTGACAACCAAATGACATTGTGTGTCCCTTGATAAGAGATTACATCTTAACCGATTGAATCTCTTGTGATTCCCGATTGTTAATGGTCGCCAAATGGGACAAAATGTCATGGGCACTGTTAAGGAGAACTAATAAATCCAGTGTCTGGCTTGGATTCAAGAGGGAATGGGGCTCATGCAAAATGGTCCTTGAGCTGCATGTCCTACCTCTTCTAAATAACACTGATGAATCCTACATCCACGGAGAAGCACATGGTTATGTACATATATAGCATTACCAGGAAATGATTCATTTGCACGTAAATGTATTTAAAGTCTGTTTTCAAGACATTGTTCCGCCATCTGTACTGTAAAGAAAAATACTGTTTGTTGCAGTGAAAGCCAGACAACCAAAATATGGCACAGGTCCTCCTTCAGTTTTTCAGCTTTTTCCTGCTATTTGTATTCCTCACCCGCAATAAAAGCTCTTTATCAACCCACCCCCTTTTTACATCAAGTCATTATCATTGTAGATGTGTTTCTGGGAAAGGGAAAAAATACAAAAAGAAAAAAAATGAGAATCATCTGTGATAAAGTAAATAATTGAATAAACTCTATTTGGTGAGTTGGCAAACTCTGTCTCTATTATGCTTTCACCCCAGTTCGGAAATAGTTTGATTCTGCATCCCACAACATCAGGCTCATCTTGTTGCACTGGAGAGCCCTTGAGAATGTTATTAGCTGGGTGTTCGCCTTGCCATTTTCCACCCGAGGCAGATGGGTAATTACGGAACTAATAGTCTGATTGAGAGAAATCAGATGCAGTGGCTCACCCAATTAGATGATACATTAGCTTTCTTTCTTTGCAGGCGGCTAATGTGTGAAGCAAAGTGGTATTTCTAAGGGTCATACTCTCACACGGGCTCCAAAGCTGCAGATTACTATGCTCCTTTCATTTTTTTTCTAATGGACTAAAAAAGAGTGAAGTCTTCTTCAACCCCCCCCCCCCCCACACACACACACACACACACACACACACACACACACAAAACCTCACTGAATACTAATCAAGTAAACCCCCACCCCACCCCACCCCCCAACAAAAGGCTGAAGGAGACGAAGAAGGACGGTCTGATGTGTCAACCTACAACATCAATTAGGGAACAGCACACAGCACAATACATGAAGTCTGATGAGGAGAGGGATAATTGTGGGGGTTGTATTCTTTTTTTGTGTTGTTGATAGATGAGTAGGGTTCTCAAGTTTTCTCGTCTGCTAAGAGTAAGTGTGAGCTGAAGAGCGAGCCAGGGCCGTCTGAAAGGGTGTACATGAGGCTCGTCTGTGTTGTAAATCTGCTGTGAACACACACATCCACACACACATAATTCTATATGAACGTTGAGGAAATAACACATTCAAAAACAAAATATTATGTAAAATACCCTCAGAAAAATATCTCTGCATGTAGGGGAATATATCACTCGAAGACTGTGCATAGTAAATATTTCTTGAAAGTGAAGGTGCAATTACGTTTAGCTGGCAATGTCACCGAGTTATGCTTGGAGAAGAATCACTGTATCTTTATCTTTGTTTTGAGCTTGTCTCTGGGTGTACCCATGCTGTTGAGCCGTAGCCAAAACACATTAGAGCACATCTGTCCTCTCTGGACCAACAGTGTGTCCAGTTTGTATCTGCCATATTCTGAAGAGCTCTCAATGCTGCCATTGTTCTCTTTCTGTGACTATTTGCTCTTTTATCCACTTTTGTTGGAGCTTTTTTGCTGGTGCTGAATGAACGTTTTTGGACAGCGTCACACAGCAGTGGTGCACCAGAAAAGAGAGAGCAAAAAGGATGCTTTTATTTGCCCTGTGGTTTAGCATTCAGTGTAACATGGATCATGGTGTGTGCATTGTCTAAGCTAACATCCTGATGCTACCAGGGACGGTGTTGCCAGCAAGTGATAGAGAGCTATTTTTCTAGAGTTTTTTTTTTGTTGTCCTCACTTCTGATATACCTCGGTCTATTAGGTATTAATACAAATGTAAAAAAATGCTTTTGGTTTTACCGAAAGCAACTCTACAACAGTAATAATACTTGCATATAGCCTACATAAAAAATATAGACTGTTATCAAAATATCAGAATTCTAGACAGTTTAGTGTTATATGGTGTGTCTGCAGTCTTTTAATATCTTCATGACAGCTGCTTTCTTTTTCGCATGCTTTCAAGTCATGTGAAATTTCATGAAATGAAATGAAATATGTCAATGAAAATATAGTTTTCACTGTAACCCCAATGCCATGTGTATTCCCCTAAGAACAGAAACAGTTTGACGCCATTAGGGAAGATGGAGTGAGCAGCATGGAGGACCTGCTGTAGCAGATAAGTTAAGCAGGGTGTTCTTCCAGAGGCTGGGATACAGACGAGAGAGATCCTAAAAGACGGGCAGGAGCTGTGTTGGCCAGATGCAGACACCATTAATCACATTTTCACCCCTTGTCTAACCATTAGTGCCATTTGCAGTAATGAATAATGGTACTATGGGCAATTCCTGTCTATCAGTTTACAGACATGTGATGTGTACAATATATCTATTTATATCAGTGTTTAGAGGAAGGACCTTTCTGGGGATTATCTTAAAGAGACGAGTCCGAGGACAACATGTTCTCAGACTGAATGGCTCTCCACAGTGGAACAACAGACCAGAGATCAGAGTTCACTCTCCTCTTCTCAATATCACTGAGTTACTCTCACTTTTATCAGCATAAATTAGCAGGCTCTCAGAGACAAAAGGGGTTGGGGGGAGGTGTTGTGGATAGGGGGAGGAGAGAGAGGGTGGGGGGTCTGGGTGCACCAAAGACTTCAAGTGCATGAAAAAGTTATTAGGCGAAAAAGTACACTGAAGGTGTTATTATGTGACCAAATGGCCTTCATGGAAATAATTTGTCACCATAGAGAATGGCCCCTGAGGACTCACTTGAATATTGTTACAAAACAATGACACTGAGTGGCTCCTCACCATCAAAATGTCAACATTCACACTTCCAAACATATGTGTTTTATTCCCGCCCTTCGAGTGCCACGTAAAGAACAATTATTCATGCGTTCGCCAGCCGACACCATGGCTGAAGGGACTTCATTCTTCCCCGCCTAGGAAAGGCGCTCTCATTACAAAACACAAAAGCTCTGTTGCAGATATAATAGAAGGTCGTAAAAAAATACGGCGAGAAAGAACCTGTTTTGTGTGTTCAGACAGACTTACTTTACATTTTTATTAATATTTGTTCCACTTAGCCGTGTGTCCCTCTTATTCAATATTTACCATAATGGCAGAGAGAGAGAGAGCGAAGAAAAGTTTGTCAAAAGAAAACAGAGTTTCTTTTGATGTGATGGAAAATAATTACTCTACACTGCACCCTTATTGTATGCTGAAGATGATTATGGGTAACTCCCACGCGTTCTTGATGCGTCTTCGCCTCGTATTAGAGTGTGCTCGTTGAGGATGAGGAGATGAAAAGAGACCATAATTGCCTTAGTCAAAAGGTCTCGGTCTTGACCTGCGACTAGTGCTACCATGGGGGAATTGTACACGAGCTCTGTGATGTGAGACATTTAGCCCCTAACGCTGAATCTGTGATGGTGGCCGTGTGTGTGTGTGTGTGTGTGTGTTTGTGTGTGTGTGTTTGTGTGTGTGTTTGTGTGTGTGTGTGTGTGTGTGTGTGTCTGTGTGTCTGTGTGTCTCTGTGTACGTGTGTGTCCGTGCCGTGCTTCTCTAGTTGTCTCTGCTGTCTCACTCGCTAAAACTACCTGGGGTCAGTCTTCTGATGTGCAGACCTTGCTTCAGCGGAGGCAGAAAATCAATACACACTATTGCTCCCTTTGGCAAAATGTAGCTTGGAAGCACAGGGACGCTCATTGTCCATGAATCAAGGCCCAGGCATTGTACAAGCTGCTCGTAAGTGCCTGGTTTACGGCTATTGATTTCTGTATTTATTCCTTCGCAATGAGTAAACCTTTGACCGGTGATACTACAAGGCACCTTGTCTCCCCGCATCCCTGTAAACATTTGTGCTCTAAGGGATCCTCCTCCAGACACAATGATGGATATTGATGCCGTCATGATATTACTTTCCACTTCCACTGCTCTCCATGTGTTCGACTGACAGAGAGAGTGGATGGATACATATGTTTGTTTGCTCTGCTCTTTCTCCTCTGAGCAATATGCGCTATGTGTTCACATGCTATACACCACAATTACCCCAGCCACGCACACACACACACACACACACACACACACACACACACACACACACACACACACACACAGACACACACACACACACACACACACACAGACACACACACACACACACACACACACAGACACACACACACACACACACACACACACACACACACACACACACACACAACTGCTTCCCCTGCCACCCCTTCTCCCAGCCATATCCCCCCCTGGCCCTTGGTGACAGTGGCTTTGGGGAGGCTCGCAGCGACCCGCGTCCCTGTTTCACCTTGTGCAGCTTGCTGCGAGCGGTCTTACCCCCTCCGACTGCTAATGCGGTTAATGAGCGGCAGTAGGGTAGGGGAACAGGCACTGAAGTCCTGTTGTTCAGAATGCTACAATTAACCGTCGAGTTGTCACGATCTGTCAAGCCCTCCTCCTCCTCCTCAGCTGCCTCTACTGACAGACATCTTGGCGGCTAGAGTGAGGTCTGTTCAAAACCTTTTTGGCCTTCATACAAACAAAAGATTATTGACAGAAAAAACATGATGTCAAAATGTAAAAGTTGTGGTGAATTTTTTTTCATGTGTCAGTACTGCCAAAGAATGCATAACAGAGAAAATACAAACATGTTTAATGAAATGAAATTAAATGTTATCTTAATCAAAAATATTATGAAACTTTCAGCCACAGTACTTGGTTCCTTGGTCAGTCTAAAGGCTGAAGTAATCTGCACATTTCAGCAGCAAACATCTTGCCCTCATTCATATCCATTATATCCAGTTTCATAATAAGTGAAATGACAGAAGGCAGATGTATATTCTTATTGTAATAATCAATCATTGGATTCACTGTGTATGTGTGTGTGTGTGTTTGTGTGTGTGTGTCTGTGTGTTGTCACATATTTCATATTAGATTTTATAACATGCACCAAATGATAGCAGCATTTATCGGCATTTACATTAATGTGCAAAATCCACAAGTTGTCTGATAATTAAGTGCCTGAAATGTGTAATTACGCTGCATATTTACAGAGGGGACATACTAATTAATGTAGTTACACTCTGTCCTTTTGTGGAACTGCATTATGAAATGTTATTATCCTCATTCTTTTAGTTTCTTGCGATTTACTCATTAAATGCATGCTTTTTGAATTAATTAATGACCTCAGCTGACAATTCAAAGGACGGCCATCACAAAAGAGCCCGTGCCTATTAGCTGTGCCTCTGGGAGAGCTTCAGCATCTTGCCTTGCCAGTTGTTTATCTCTGCCTCTTTTCATCAGGAAATTTGAAAGGAAAATTGAGCATGCTGCTGGCTGATGAAGTTTTTTTCTTTCTTTTTTGGAAAATTATGGGAAATATTAGGAAAGTAAAAGGACACTGTTGTGAGGAAGACAAGAAGCAAAATCCTTGTTGTTTGTTAGCATTTTTTAAAAACTTTTTTCTTGTATTTAGCGATATAAAGTCTTTTATAATAATAATGTATTGAATGACCAAAGAATCCATGAATGTGATGCTCCTTGATTGATATATAGAGAGGAAGAGATCACTGAGAAAGTAATCTTGTGACTACTCAGTGTACTGCATTATGGAAGTTAAGTTATGTTAAAGAGGTCTGTATGTAGAATGCACTACTCTCTTGTGTCTGCAATCTAACTGCTGATTTCCATTGATATTTGTATTCCTGTTTGGTGAGTTTATTTTGACAGGATACACAGCAGACATGATTCAATGTCAACACAATTTTATTTTCATACTAAGGCCAAAAGAGCAGGAAAAGGTTGTCCACATGACCATATAATTAACCTATTTTAATCTATATTCATATGATCCATCTTTATTAGCGTAAATAGCATGTTGTCTGGGTCTTTGTTCCTAACATGAGATCTGTCAAATTGCTGTGTACCTGGCTGGCTAGTATCAAACAGAGCATCTCGACTCTGTATCAAAAGATACAACATCCCCCGGGCAGGGAGCATTACACGGGCCCCTCACATCCAACCTCCAGTTCACAATCCACACCCTCAGGTTAGCATCAGAGAGAATAATTGCTCAACTAATAGACATTTCCTGATTCAACTGAACAAAACCCATTGCTCTAAACACATGCACACACACACACACACACACACACACACACACACACACACACACACACATACAGAGAGAGAGAGAGAGACATACAACTCAAAAGCAACTCAAAATCCATTCAGAATAGACAGTTGCTTGTATTTAGTGATGCAACTCTGAAGCCTTTTGTCAAAAAATAACTTACAGCTAGGAAATAATTGGTCTCAAAGGGCATAGCCACGCTTGCATATCAGGTACAATCCCCCTCTCTGCCATGCTTGTGTTGACCCATGCTTGTGCACCTATGTGCCAAGAAATCATGCATTGTGTTTACAGAAGTAGCACATGGTCAGAGGGAAAGATTCACTGACATGTTTAGTACATTCAAAGGATACTTTCTTTAGAAGAGCATATCTTGGTATGTGTCTGGCACAGAGAATTCAGATGAGATTTCAGGGAGTTTTACAGAAGTTCTTCTATCAGATGTGAGTTGAAATGAACATTGTTTTCCAAGAACAGACTTGTGTGTGTGTGTGTGTGTGTGTGTGTGCGTGTGTGTGTCTGTGTGTGTGATATATATTTTTATCAGGGTGGAGGAAGACAGTTATCATGATCATCTTCGTTTTATTTTAACAATCTTTCTCCGTTATAACACCTTCATTTGTCGACTTAGTAACTTACTTACTCGTCCTATCCTCCAAATGCTGGTCCTAGCCTGAGGGTTAGAATGAGCAGCCCTCCTCTGGGTCATTGTCCATGCAAATTCATGACAAACTCTCAAAGTGTTTACCTCACCAGCTAAAGACCCTCTCAACCTGCACTACTGGGGATGCTTGAAGGTGTGTGTGTGTGTGTGTGTGTGTGTGGTGGCTAACAGATGGAAATGGCTGATGCGGACTCTTGAGTGACAGCCTGCTGTGGGAGGCCCTTGGAGTCCTCAGGATCTCGGCCAAGAGCATCTTCCCAGGCCCACGCCCCCATCACTAGCCCTCTCATGGGTTGGGTGGGATGGGATGGAACGGGATCGGATTGGATTGGATGGCCTCCGAGTGTCTTGTAGTCTGAGATACACCACACCCCCTCCTCAACACACACACGCACACACACACACACGCACACACACACACACACACACACACACACACACACACACACACACACACACACACACACACACACACACACACACACACACATATGCCTCCCCAACCTCCCCAATCCTTGTCCATTGTGCCCACTGCCCACCACCCCCTCACCTTCCAGACAGACCCCATTCATCTTGTGCGCGCCGGCCCCCTGAAAGCTTCCCATAAGACAAGGCCCATTCTCTACCTCCCCACGATTTGCTTATCTGAGTGGCTCCCTGTGTTTACCAAGAGTGGCATACAAGTGGCTGGGGGGGGGGGGGTGGTTGAAAAGGAGATTTTTAGGGAGAAAATGAACCTGATAACAAGGGAAGTGAGGAGGAGGAAAAGCAGGAGGAGGAGGAGAGAAAGAGAGGGTGGGAGGAAAAAAAACTGCCCACAATAAGCTCCTAAGTAGCGCAGACGCCGCATACTTCACATATGCAGGTACTCTGTATACAGGGGCTGTCCATCTTAGTGTTGCGAGGCTCTGTTGATTTCATAATGCCCCTCATTTCCTTTCTTGCGCTGAGGACTCTGTTGTCATACCCATTATTCTCTCTCCCTGAGGGCTTTCTCGCATCCACGCTCGTCATCCTGCTTTTTGGAGTGCTGTTTATGAATACATTTCCAGCCGAGATCTTAATAGACTGAATTGATTATGTGTGTGCCACACCATTATTTCCCCCTCTGCTTTGTAATTTCTTGTCTCGTGTCTTTTTTTCCTCTCCTTTTTTCTTTTCTCGCTGAATAAATTATGCTTCAAATTTAAGACATTTTGTGCCACGAGTCGTGTTTAAGGTGACCAGGATGGCTGACCTGAGCGGAACCTTCTGTGAAGTATCTCTTGGATAATGGTTTATTGGATTTGACGTGAATTTTCTCTTTTTTCCCACGGCTATTTCCTGCGCAGGCACAGTAAAGGCAGAGCTGACACTCTTGCAGTGTACCAAGGGCAGACATTTCTTTTTTTCCTCCCTATCCTGACCTCTCAAAAAATGGCCCCTAATTTGCGTAATCTCGGTATTAAAGGGGCAGAATCTTAAAATGGAAATTCTCTGAACTTGATCGCATTTCACAGCAACCATTATTTCAGGCTGCCCTCTTCCTCTGCAGAACCCATGGCCTGTGTCCACCTTAATTACCTGTGTGGGAGAGAAATCCTGGGCAGAATGTACAGGCCTCGTCCAAGCATGGATGTAAAAAAATAGATCACCTTTATTTCTCAGTCGAATTAGCAAGTACAGAATGATAATTTTAACTGTTCCCTATGCACAACCTTAACGCTGGGGGTCTTGGGGTCACATTTCCCTTTATAAGTAAGTAATAGCTAGAACATTTATACATTGTGATTAATGGAATTAGACCTTGCAATTAAGAAGTGAGACTTTGGAGAGAAAACAATTCCACAGATCTGGGTTGTGTTTAATTTGAGTTGAGATGGTGTATGAAACTCTACCAGACAGCTGCCTTCCACAACTTCCACCCACGTCGGCGTTGAACTTGTAGGTGTTCAAAGACACACGTGTGTGGCTGTACTTTGGATGTAGTTGCCCGAGTCACAAGTAGGCTGGGCTTTTGGGTTGCCAATTAAAGAGCCGAAAGGAGCCGTCACAGTGACATGCTCCTGCCAGGACCCCCCTCACCCCCACCCCCACTCCTACCGCCCGCCTCCTGCAAAGGAGCTGAACGCAGCCAACGACCACCCCACTCCTCCACAGTGGACACAGCTCATAGGTAAAACAAAATGTAGTATTTTAAAATCAAAACCCCAAGATGGGCACAAAAGCAGAAAAAAAAATTTCCTGTTTTGTTTGTTTTTTGTTTTATTTATTTATTTATTTATATAATTCCCCCCCTTCTATGAGTCTCTGTTGTGAACTTTGCATCAAAGCAGGGAAGAACAAAAGCGCTGTGCAGGGGCTGACAAAGACAAGAATGGATGGTATGTGAAGCCATCTGTTTTGGAGGACGCCCAAATCTTGTGTATGGCTCCATACTTAGCTATCCCACAATCCTCCATTCCAGGAGTGTGCTAGTTCCTATTCACGCTGAGCGGGCCATATACTGCCCATCTCTTGGCCAGCTTTTTTTTCATACAATTAAGTAATTTATTCCTTTCTTTGGCCCCCTTTTTAATGAATCCAAGCCACAAACAAGCCTCAGTTGCTCCTATTCAGAGGCAGTGATTGCATCTGGCGGTAATTGCAGCGAAGGCTGAAGAGGGAGAGGGATGGAAGCACATTGTTTTGAGGGTAATAGGTGAGGACCTGCCTCTCTTGACCTGTAATACATTAGTGTCAGTGAACATTTGGCAGCCCTCAAATGATTAGCAATGAAGATGAATTGAGCAAAAAAAGGTAAAAATCTGCCTCATCTGAAACACTGGAGCCGCATAAATTTGCATGCTGATCAGTTGTTCTTTTGTCTGTGGTCCTAATTATTATGACACATTATGTCTTCATCATGCAAGATTCAGATCTGTCTTGTTCTGAATTTATGTAGGGAAAATGCTTATTGATTCCACACGGAAGTGTTTTTTTTTGTTGCCGTTGAATTTTTATGTTTGCTTTAATTGAAGACAAATTTGGTTGCCTTTGACTGCAGATCTCCTGCATGAGTGTAAAATCATTTTTTGTTTCCTCTTGTTGACAAACACACAGGTAACCCTCATTTCCTGCCTAGGATAAGCATTAGGCCTTTTCTTTGTGTTGTTATTTTTTTGTGGCTAATTTTTTCCAGCCCTGTGAAAAATGAGCAGTGTTGGCAAGGATATCCAAAATTACCACTTCCCAGAGGTGAATACTCATCTGCTGAGAGAGAAAACGAGAAAGAGAGAGAGGAGAGCGCACACATGGAAAAATCAGTTGTCTTGTCTAAATAATTATGCATTATGCAGCCATCTGCAAATACTGTCTTCTCTGTGGCTTAATAGAATATTTGGAGATAAGTGTTTTTTTAGGGGGGGGGGGGGGGTGTAAATTCTCCCAGATTGGTCCATTTACAGAAGGGAGGAATAAATCTGCAGATTAGAGATTATGACGAGTGCCATCTTTGAGCGGGCCCTGGTGTGTGGCCAGGCCGCTAAGGCATGCCTCGCTCTGGCATGGGAAGTAGGCTGGAGCTCCTATGTAAAACAAAAGGTTGAAGAGTTCATGCAAAAGCAAGGCACTGGAGAGAGCTTTGACCCATCTGTGATTTGCCAGATGCCAGACTTTAGACTTGAGACCTTTTGCCCAAAAAACAAAGAGAGAGAGAGAGGAGAAAAAAGAAGTTATGTTCTGAAGTCCAATGTGACTGAAATGTCTGAAGAGTAAATCCACAACCTCACATCTATTCAAAAATGGAGTGTAAATACAACATCATTTTAAAATACAGATTTTATTCAATAGTTTGGCAGACATTTTTTTTATTTAATCTAGGTCTTCATACAAAAATGCTTATTAGTTTTAGTCATATTTCAGTCATTTTTATCTTTTACAGATTTAGTGTATTTTAATCAACGACAACTAAAAACATTGTAACAAAATGACAGTACATTTTAGTCAACTTTTAGTTATCAGTCAAATTGTTTTCTCTTAAATTGCTTCAAGCTAATTGGGAATTGGAACTAAGGTGACAGGTTCAGGTTTCATGTTACTGCATATTTGCAGACTATGTTGTAAACGCTTTGAGAATGATATGAACTAGCTCTAGTAGGCATAGGCCTACACTGAAAATGGTCTGAATAACATATCAAGGAAAGGTAGGCCTATTGCCTATTATCTATCCTAGCCTATTTATAGCCTACTCAATCCTGAGTTTGGCTATAAGCCCCCTACATAATGTAAAGCCATCAGTTTCCTATTTGGAATACTATAGCTAAAAGCATACCTCAAATTTGTGTGGTTAAACCTAATGTGCTGATGCCTGTGGTCTTTTCAGCTATTTTACTTAATGGGTCCAAATTGGTCAATTCGTCTCCTTCTCCCAACCGTTGTTGTCATTATTTAGGTTTCTCTAAATTACTTTGTGCAGTTTGGGATGAGAGTCTCTGGTGCGCAGAGCACACTGCTACTATCTTTCTAGATAGAGTTTGCCTTTGATAATGCCCATTAATTCACAATAAGCGACGACATTAATGTGTTGAAGTGAAGACCAGAAAGTTGGCCAGTTACCAGAAAGCAGTCATGTAATTTTGTTTACCCTCATTCAGAGGAGCGAAAGAGAGAGCACCAGAAAACTGTCTTTAACATAATGTTTATGGACATAATGTAATTATAACCTACATCCGGTTTCTGCTATTATAGTATGGAACATCCACTTTCTGTTTTAAGAACACCAAAATGACTATCAACAGCTAACAATGTATTTTTGCACAGAACCACTTCCGATACCCTTGTCTCCAAATGAAGCTAGGACCATGACATTTTTTCCTTTACCAAAATATTGTATAGATTTTGAAAGTTATTTGGAGTGTCTTCCCCGCTAGCATGACAAGATTCCAATGGCTGCGTTAGGTTGTCTAGTTTTTTTTTTTAACCTTAATAGGATCTTCATCACTGCTATAGAACTGAGCTTAGGACGTCTCTGAAAGTGAATATGGCTCAATCACGGTCACTAGTTACTTTTTTAATACATTATTGTAATTTTTTCAAATTAATTGTGACGCTTAAGCTGTTTATTTTGGCAACATATTATGCATTGTTGTTAATTAAATCTTAAACATACATTCCCTTGCATAGTTCAGAATCAATGCAAAAAAGCTAGCATTTCCTGTTTACATTGTAAATGATGGCTATTATGCAGAAGCTAGTTGTTTCAGGCCTGATCCAAACAGTGGCTAGCCAGCCAATTTTTAATTGGTCAGATATGATACATTGGCGCCAACGTCACTGCTTTCTGTGTCATAACATTACCAATCTTATTGTTATTGTTAGCTATAGGCTACTACAACATTCCATCAAGGGGGTAAGTGAACATCCGGAAAGCGTACCCCCTATGGGAGGCTCTGAGGCTAATAAGGCTTCATCTGCAGCTAGCATTCCATTGATCTCCATTCATTTTGGCACTTTGACAGCAAATAACTTTACATCTGAAGCGTTTAAAGACTCTATTTGTCCATTGTTTATTTCTAAAGAAACACAACAATGTATCAAGGGCTCCATTACCTTGTGTCTCGGGTTATGGCCCCGTAGCAGCCATTTTTTGTAAAAATAGGCTATCAATGATGTCATCACCATGCGACTTTCTCTCACACAGTACAGAAATGACCAGAGAATGTCTAATAAGAAGCTGTACCCCTCAAAATCCACTTTTCTCGGGATATAATTTTTTTTCAAGTCATTTGAATATTGTATTCGAAAGGGGAGGCAAAGAAAATACACTTGGTTGAGTATTATATTTTTTAAAGTCACTTAATTGTTCTAAAAAGCCTTTCAAACGTGTCAATGACGTCATTCATTAGCACAATGCTAGCATGTTATGGGCAACAACGACCCAACCTGTAAGAAAACAAAAGGACATAAGTACTCGTTCATTCAACTTTTGACCTATAACCCATGTTGAAGTTATACAAATTACAATCAAATCTGAGATTTTTCAACGACAATCAGGTGAAAGAGAAAAATTTAGCCGTCTAGCTCCATTGACTTCCATTGATTCTGCACTCATGGCGATCGCCCCCAGCGGAAATCTGGTGGAACTGCAACCAAAATTCGGTACAATGGGACTTAATACGGAGTGGCCAGGTTCTCCGTAGACGGGCTCTGGAAATGATCTTTAGTTAAGAGAAACTCAGGACATCAGGGGGGAAGTATGTGGGGGGACGTGGAGGCATGCAGTCAAGGGAGAAGCCCATAGAGGGTCCATGAAAGCATCGGAACACTAGCCTGGCGGGCCATCCTATATCATTGAAATGTATAGTCTGGAATCGAGCCATTCACCTCGCTTAATCCAAGGGGCGGGCAGAGAATTGTCTTTCAAACTGCCTAGGCATGCAATAGGCCAGCGCTACGACCATATCCGTATCCGGTCTGCAAAACAGCAAATACATCCTTCTTCGAAAGGAATGACTTAAGTGCATTGTGTTGCTCAACTTTCAAAGAAAAGCACAAGTCCAACTCCTCCAAAGTTGACGCCAACGCCGATTCAAACAACCGCTCTTCGTTCGCCATAGCCACCTTCCTTGTTGTTCACCGTAGCAGGACTGTCGCCATCCTGTTAAGCCCGCCTTAAGACTTTCTAACAAAATAGAGTGCTGTGATTGGATGACGTCCACGGCGTCAGCCAATAGAAATCCCTATGGTTTGATACTAGACGTACAGGCTGAGCAAATTAATTTGCCGCCACTAGGGTGCGTCTAGATTTCTAGGCTATCGGAACACAATATTTCAGCAACATTTTGATGGATTGGCAGTAGGCTACTTCGGAATGTGGCAAGTGAATTCGATATGAACATTTATCCACGAACAACTAGGATATAAAAAAAGTATATGTAATTAATTAACAATGTAGGGGTAACGAGGTATAACTATATTCACAGAAAAAAAAATTATACAGGCAATGGAAAAATATCTCAAATTCAATCGTGGTTAATGTTATTCCTTTATTTATTTAGAGATCTACGCTTGATTCAGGTTTCTCTCGGTGCAGCTATCAGAAGAGTTACACATTTCAGACAGGTCAAGCTCAGTTTGAGGCTATGCAGTAGCTGTGCAGTACCATCACAGGAAAGGCGGCTCTAATTGACTTCACTTGTCTCCGTCAAAGTCTATGGGGCCCCTGTGTGTGACACACCCCTGTGGTCCACACATTTATAGCTATAGCAAACAAAAAGCCATAGCACACAAGCACGGGGGCAAATAGCCTCGGCGATACAATATCATCACAATTGTCAAAGCTAGATGTGATCATTGAAAACACGCTGCTTCATTCATACCGAGTCTGCCGCACATGCTGTAATTTAATATCGAGGCTACTGCGCGATACAAATCAAACGTTTCCCAAATCCCGTAGGGAGTAGGGCCACGACATCTTTGCCCGAAATAAAATGTGTTAAAAACTCCTTTTGTTCGGACTTCAATTCCTGAATATTTGGAAGCGTAGCCAGCACGGACTGAATTGCTTCATTAACTTATCCCATTGCCAACTCCTCGAGGACTACAATTCAAACACAGCGCAGAATCTCGACGTCGTCTCTCACAACTCCCGCTTCCTGCTCGCTGATTGGCGCGGAGTCGAATATACTGCTGCGAGCGAGGCCAATGGTCGGAATCCCAGACGGAGTCGTGGAAGGAAATGAAAATCGAGCGGAAGTACGTAGGAAGGCAATTAAGGGCAGGCTAGAGAGGACCATGCCCTCGAGTGACCCACCACCATAGGGCGCCACTTCTATTCTCTAGTCTAGCTAACTTGCGGTTGCAGTGCGGCTTGAGCCACACCTGAGATGTTTGTATCATGGAGGCAATGTGGCTGCTCTAACCTGTTAACATGGGTGCCAAAATGACAATTAATGAGAGCAGACATACAGGAACTTTGCCATCACAATGTGGTGACCACCTCTTTTCAGGGTAAACCATGCCATATTGTGTTGCATGTGATCAATCAAGTTATACTTGACACCTATATTTAAATTCACATTTAACAACTGACTGATGTTCAAAATATGTATGCCTACGTTACCAGCCAATATCCGATGTTGTGGGCTAACTTGGATAGTAGCTTACATTTAGCATTAGCTTTGGTTTAACTCTTGTTGGCTCACAGATTTAAACTTTTAAGTCCAGCAATGTTAGTTCTTATCGAATCGAAGTCACTCTCCTCACCCTTAAAAGCTGCGTGTCCGTCAGAGTGACCCAGAATGAACATTTAGATTGATTGTATTGTATCCCCTTAATTTAGGGGAAAGTAGGCCTACCCTTTGTCTCCTCTTTTTTGGTGATTTTAAAGTGTTTTTAATTTTATTTTCAAACTATGTTTTAGTCTCGTCTTGTCAACATCCATTGATATCATTCATTTTCATGTCAGTCTTGTCTTTTCTTTGTCTCATCTTTGTTATGTAAAAAAAGACTATTGACGAACATACTTTGTCTTCGCCTCATCGTATGAAATTAACGCTACTTGCACCCTGTGTCAGAGTTACTGTACCCAGAAATGTCGGGCACCCGAGTTGAGCCCGTGCTGCCCGGTGAGCCAAAAGATCGCAGCGGGCCGACCCGTTCGGGCGGGCGTGTTTGTTTGACTAGGGCACATTAGCAGATGCCAGCCTTCGCCCATCTCCCAGCTGGGGGTTAATAGTGGGGCCCAGTGGGGGGTTACGCACAGGTTTCCCAGGGAGGGGGGGGGGGGGGGGGTGGAGGAGTTAACTGGGTGTGTGTATGTGTTGGGTGGAAATAGGAGAGGGGAGGAGAGGCGTTTACTGAATATGTGTGAGTGTGTGTGTGTGTATGTGTGTGTGTGTGTGTGTGTGTGTGTGTGTTTGAGGGGGTGTTACAGGAGAGGAGAGATATTTATGTGTATAGGCTACTGTGTGTGTGTGTGTGTGTGTGTGTGTGTGTGTGTGTGTGTGTCTGTGTCTGTGTACGTGTGTGCGTTGAATAATACAGGAGAGCCTTGACGTTCACTAGATGTGAGTATGGATGTGCATATGCGTGTTTGTGTGTGTAATAACAGCAAATATGCAGGGTTGACAAGCTGTGTGTTTGTGTGTGTGAGTGTGAGGGGAAACAGCAGAGGGAGCCCCACAGTCCAGCCGTGCTGTTATCCCTGCTCCCTGCACTGGACCACAGGACCTCAGCACTTCCACGTCCAGCCCAGGGACAGTCAGTCTGTCAGTCGGCCTCTTACTTCAGTACCCCCTTACCTTACACTGTGTGTACTATTGTAATATATCTGTTTGTGTATTCTCTTATCTTGTCTGTGACTTTACACTCTCTCTGTGTAGGCTACAGTTCAACATGTAAGGTATTGTATAAGTGGACAAGTATTGTTCTGTTGTTAAGTATCCTTTTTATAGTGATCTTATCTTTACCAACATTTTAAAGTGATAGTCTTTAATACTAGTTTTAAAAGTCAGATAAATACTTTGTGTCTGTTCACATTGAAGAGAAAATATTAAGATAATTTAATTGTTGTCTTAATAGTTGTCTTAATATCTTTTAATTTGCCTAACTGTCTTCACCCTTGGAGGGCATGGTCCTCTCGGGTCTTCACCTCCTAAACCCACCCTTCCTTTTAAAATTAAGAATTGTATGAAATTGTACATTTTATGTGCAAAACACACACACACACACACACACACACACACACAGACACACACACATACACACACACACACACACACACACACACATGCAAACACACACACACACACACACACACACACACACACATACACACACATACACACACACACACACACCCACATACATACAAACTGTCACAGCCTCAACCACAGAAGATAAAGTAGTTGCGTGTTAGGCACTGTGTTGTGATAAAGTACACACCTCCTCGGTGTGTGTGTGTGTGTGGCGTTGCGTGTTGGGTACTGTGTTGTGATAAAGTACACACCTCCTCAGTGTGTGTGTGGTGTTGCGTGTTGGGTACTGTGTTGTGATAAAGTACACTCCTCCTCGGTGTGTGTGTGTGTGTGTGGTGTTGCGTGTTGGGTACTGTGTTGTGATAAAGTACACACCTCGGTGTGTGTGTGTGTGTGGTGTTGCGTGTTTGGTACTGTGTTGTGATAAAGTACACACCTCCTCAGTGTGTGTGTGGTGTTGCGTGTTGGCTACTGTGTTGTGATAAAGTACACACCTCCTCGGTGTGTGTGTGTGTGTGTGTGTGTGGTGTTGCGTGTTGGGTAGAGTTGGATGTCTCGAGACCGGTCTTGGTCTCGAGACCACTTTTACGTGGTCTCGGTCTTGTCACAGTCTCGACCGTCTTTGGTCTTGGTCTTGTCTTGGTCTCGGATCACTCGGTCTTGTCTTGGTCTCATTGTCTTGGTCTTGCGGTCTCAGGTCGACATAGTGGTCGGGAGATTTGCAACAAATAATTTCCATGATACAAAACATAACATTCGATAATGCAACATTAAATTATTTCGCCTTTCATGCCCTTCAAATGCAACCTTTCAAATGCAACCAATCAATGACATACATGTATTTTGTTGTGATTAAGAAACTGGCGCTCATCCAATCAAAAGACGCAAGTGTAGGCTAGCCAGCACGAAACGTTAGGTTTATGTCGTAGCTGTCAGTCTCAGTCAGACCTAGTAATAATAATGTCAGCGAATTCCGCCAATATTAAAGCTACCTTGTGTAAGAACTTCTCCCATCTAGCGGTGAAATTCTATATGACAACCAACTGAATATTACTTTCTAGCCCCTCCCATTCCGAGCGCATTTTAACTCCTACGGTGGCCGTTTCATGCCAAAGTTAACATTGCTTCCAGTACTACGACTTCGTCCGGTGTTCCTTCCAGTTATAAGGTTACTTTAGAAAACAATTACACATTGCATTTAGTTATATAGCCAGTAAACATGTTGGGTATGACCTCTATGTAAAGTGAATAGCCTAGTTTTACGTTTTCATTATTTTGGTAGGCTACTATTTCATTGCTAGCATCAGCTATCAGGTTCCCAAACGAATGCATGCTAATGTTATAGTACAGTAGATTCAGTGCTATCGTTATTCTGTATGTGCGAGATTAATAGTGTAAAGGCAATGTTTACAGCGTAGCCTACTATTTTTCTCAGTGAGCAGAGTCAGAGATCAGTCGATGCAACGGAGGTGCAAGGGAAAGGTAAAGGAAGAGGGAAAGGTAAAGAAAAGCCAAGAGCCGGTGGCAGAGGATCGATGAGACCTCCTATGCAAAGAAAAAGTAAGACTCCAAAAGATGACGAGGAGAGACTGGAAGAACTTCAAAGACAAAGGAGAGAAGCAACGGAGGTTTGTGTTTTTAATATATTTCTCTGAACAGTATCAATGTCAATGACACCGAAATTAGCTCGGAAGCTGCACCAGGCACGTTCGTTTGCGTTGCGTCTGCTGCAGAAAAAAAATAGACCATTCATCTAAAATTGATTTTACGCGTTGTGAACGGAACGCTTCAGTCACGCGCTTGGTGTAGCTTCCCTGCCTGTTTGTATCTCAATTGTTTGTAGCAATTTCTAGCTGTTGCCAGTCAACTGCATGATGCGAGTTGTCTCCCAGTGAAATCACGACACATAATTACGTTATGGTCTATAGAAAATGTTACACAACATTTTCACCTTTTCATTGTCCATACACATACATAGTATTCATCATTTTGTGTGAACACTTGAAAAATGACACAGAGTAGGCTACTATTACTACTACTCTGCTAACAATCTAACTTTGCTACCTAAACAAGCCTATCTGATCTTATTTCTTGTGTCTTATTTCTTCAGACTTGTGGATGGAATGAGCCTGCAAGAGCACAGGAACCTCACCACACAGTTGCTATAGTGAGGCAGCCAGGTCTGGTGTTTGATGCATCAGTGCAGACATGTCGTCCCCCCACCTGTGCCAGGGATGCCTTGGTGTAGTTGTACACACTGCAGAGACATGCCAATCGATCAGAAGAGAAAATGCTGTGGACAAAACCCTGCCACCTGTGTGAGCCTTCTGCCTCACTACACACAGCACTGCCTAGATGAAGGTTTTCTCCAGATTCACAGGCAGTACATCACAGACATCACAGCATTAGGCCATGTAAGAGAGCCAGGTGATGATATGCTACCTACAGACATTTCATTTTCTGGCAGCATGGGTCTCTAGGACAGGGTAATAGAAGAGTGATCCCAAGCTGTGTGTGTAGGATAAGGGATAAATTCCCTGACCCTCAGGGACATCTCTGGAATTTATTTCACCTTCCTATAATGTTGTAATGTTGTGTTATTGTAAATAGTTTTGTATTAGTGTTCTTGTACTGCCTGTTCCTTTTAAAACTGTATTTAATTTATTTTACACCGGTACATCGCTATATTTTGCTTTCATGAAAATAAAAACTTTTAGAATTGATAAGAGACTGTTCATGCTGTACCTCATACATTACATCCACAAACTTATAATTAAAAAAGGAGTTGTGGTAATTTACCATTTTGAAACACCAAATGACAGTAACATGGTCAACAATGTTATTTGCAATATATTTATTTACAGAAATTAACAAATTATGGTATTTACACATGAACCCTTCCTTTTTGTATGGTGCCTTTGAAGCAACATGGGCCATCATTCTAAATTTGCAGTCTCCTGGAAAGCTGATCCTGTGGAAGACATGCAGTGTCGTTAGACATACACGCCATTTTATATAGTTCAACATATTGTTACTAATCTGTATAGTGCTATTTTGCCTAGACTGAGTTACAGGCAAGGTTACAATGAAGGCATGCACGTGCATCACATAACAAGACCATTGAATTTCGTCCACATCCTCCTCCACGATGCTCATGTCATGTAGGCTTTGTAAAAAATATATATAAATGCTTATATCATGAAAATATACAATAGAGAATGTCATCGGGTATAGACATTATGAGCATTGATGGGTTACCTCTGTTCAAGGTTCTCAATTTCAGGGGCTTCTGCAATTGCGCCAAGATGCTCATCTGAAATGAATAAGCAGAGCGTTTCACAACATATAGTACATAAAATGGTAAACACCAAGATATTAAAAATATACTTTCAGTTATTATCAAACAACAATCACATAGAATCAACAATTGTTTTCATGCAGTGAAAAACGTTCAGACAATTTAGTAGGCTACGTCTACAATTAATAAGACTACAGGACAGGCCTCAGGATGTGAACGTCACCCTTGGAATTGGCTACACTAGCATTATCAGATTAGGATATATTTAGGCTACAAAGCAAAAGCAATGAAAAATAACTACAATTTAGTGCCCTTTGCCTGTGATCCGTCATAGCAGATTTATGTTACAATCCTTTTTCATCGACGCGAGGAAAAGTATCCCAGACGTCATTCTAGCGTTATGGACAACCATGCTATACTAAGCCAAGCAACTATAAAACTTCGAATTTACACCATAGACTGTATGTTTACACGAATAGGCCAAATTACCTGTCGAGGAGAAAGCAGGCCATTTCGGCGTCCCTTTTAAAATCCTTGCTCCTCACGAGCTCTTTCCATCTTAGAAAAGCCACTCCAATATTGACTTTGGTCTGTTGTTTTTCCGGTCGCGTTGGCGTTTTAATTCTCTTTTTCGCTTCCTTGGCGACTCCTTTTCATATCCTCGAGAATAGTTGTAATCCTCCATTTTCAACAGACTTTCAAATCTGCCGGCAGTCGCGAGTAGACTGATCATGCAATGAGTGTTGCCTACAAGCGCGAAAGGCGGAGCTGAATTTCCAGGAATGTCCCTCGTTGGCGAATGTATTTCAAAGATGGAGGCGCAACATGGATTCAGCCATTTGCGCGACTCGCGCGTATGTATTTGGAATAGCAGATTCTACACTTACGAGAATACTTTGATTAGTAAGTGGAAATAATTACACATGAATGAGCACATATTTTTGAAAGAACAAATGGGTTTTTGCTAAGAATTAACTCAAAAAAGTACACAATGTAGCTTTAAATTTGCATTCACGGAACATAAAGAAATTTGCAGTCCAGGGGCAAGAAAGAAGCATTCTGCAAAATGCAAGTTTTGCAAAGTCTCTCTCTCTCATCATTGTCATGCAATTGCTATACATACATTAGTTTATCTCACCCAGTCTACGAAAACATTTACAGTGAGTGAGCTCACAGTCACACACATTCATGACATGCTCTGTCTCTGCATTGTTCTGTCTGTAGTTGAAATAATACCTTCTTAAATTTAATTTAAACTGGGACTGAACCTCTTACCCCAGCAGGGTTCTCAAGTCTCACGCAATGGGCGTGAGACACACGCAATTCAAATTTCGAAGTTCACACGCTCACACGCCACACCTTGCATTTCTTAAGCAGAAATATTACTAGGGATGTCAAGGTATCTGCATAATTATTAGAGGAGGCGCAGGGATACGAGAGGATTTCTCGCAGGGTTCAGACTAGCGCACCACTCACCAGCCAAATCAAAAAATAAATAGCCACCGACATCCAATCAAAAAATAGTAGGCTATTCGTTGTATCCGGGTAAAATTCCAAAATAGCACATCCCCTCCCTACAACCACGTTATGCTTGTGTGGGGTTACACGTTTAAGATTTCAAAACTGCACCAACATTCTTTTTATTCAGAAATTCAACTGTCTGTCCTTTGGTAAACCAGCCTACTTATGGTACTTTACAGGGTGTGTAAATCAAGCCGTTTCACGAACATTTGGCCTAGCCTACTTTATGGCAAAATTATTTCTTATCTATAAACTAAACTAAACTGTCGGTCATTAAGAAAACCTAATGATTGTGTCGTTATAGCTTTGTGTAAGCCAGACATCAGCAACATTCATTTTACACGACCAATCACTCTCGTGGCTGCCTGCACTTTCCCTGTCGTCACGGCTGCAACTTTCGCACTCGTTTGTGCTTTTTAGCGCCGTGTTCATCAGGTCCCGGGACGCCCATCTGAGCCTCCATGGACCATGTCAACAATGAATGAAAATTAGCTTATTATTAACGAGTGTTATCAATTTGAGCGAGTATGCTACACATACATTTTTTTCTAAACATACAGGACTGCTGCAGACAATGACCTGCCAACCACCATAATGTATAATGAACTTGCTGTCCTTATTTAAAAAAAAAAAAGGTCTCGGCATGCACATGCTTAGTCTAATGATTCAGTGACAATATAGGCTACTCAAGTTAGCCGAATAAATAAAAATATGTCTCTCACTCAGTACATATAGGCCTACATCTACATCTAAATTGGTGAGCCATAGAATATCCCAGCGTCACGATTATTATATTTCAAGATTCCAATCTATCCCACCTAAATATGAAAAGTTATTTCTACTGGCATGCTTCCTGGTGACATAAAAACACAAATGGTTTCCCTTGATAAGGCTGACATAAGAGACATAGGCTATGCATTATACTTTCCCAGACAAAAACAAGATATAGGATGTATAGATTACTATGACAAATTCAAGGTCTCAAAGAGTTAATGCTTGTTTCATTTTTTTTTTTAAATTAGTGAGTGAGTGCACCCCCCACCCCCCGCCCCCCAATCTCACTCCAAGCTGAGCTCAAAACTTGAGAACCTTGCCCCAGTATGCTGCTCTTATTCAATTGATGCAAGTTATGGTGTAACACCAGAGACTTTCTAATGTGGAGACACAGCACTCAAAAAACCCTCCATAGAAATGCATTGGGCTAGTTTGCAACGCCAATATGGCCGTTGTCTACACGTATCCCACCCCTTCCTCGCCAAAATGTTGACATGTGTATACATTGAGCCAATCATGTGGTGTGAGTTGACTACATTGAGCCAATTATGTGCTGTGTTGTGCAGACATCGTGCCAATCATGTGTTGTGAACTCGACACTGGAGCACGGTTGGTGTCGTGAAGCCTTGCGCACGCGCATTTCTGCTGAATAGGATGCCCGATGAGTACCCAAAAAGCGTTGCAATATGGCCACCGAGTGGAGGGACATGCCTAAAAGGACTTTGGTAACACTAGCTCGCTAGCTGTTTTTTTTTTTTTGGTCTCGGTCTTGGTCTCGGTCTCGTCTCGACTTTGTCTTGGTCTTGACTCAGTCTGTCTTGGCCTTGGTCTCGTCTTGGTCTCGGTCTTGATACCCTCTGGTCTTGGTAGTGTCTTGGTCTCGGTTTAGGCGGTCTTGACTACAAGTCTAGTGTTGGGTACTGTGTTGTGCGGGGTTTGCCTCTGAAGAGTCTCCTGCCTCATGTCTCAGGCCCCTGCCTGCTTGCCTGGGATCCTGCCGCTGCTGCTGTCCCAGAGAGGCCACTCCCTGAGGAGCTCAGTGTGTGTGTGTGTGTGTGTGTGTGTGTGTGCGTGTGTGTGTGAGTGTGTGTGTGTGAGTGAGCGCCTGCCTGGGCCGCGCCTGTGAACTCCTCAGCCAGCTAATTTGTTTACCATCGGATTTTGTAGCCGCGCTGATGCTGTCTGTGGGCACCTGAACACTTGGTAAAGAGCAAAGATTATCCACACCATTGGAGGCCACACAGTCAAATCCCAGACTGTTTCCCCAGCTAAGGTTATTAACTGTTCAATAGATACTTATTTTCACCCTCCCTCCCTCTCTCTTCCTCTCTCTCTCTCTCGTTCTTTCTCTCGCTTTACTTCAAAAAGCACAACACGGTGTTTCCTCAGAGGGCAGGCTAAACGGCTTCTGCATGCATGCATTTGCTTGTTCATTTCCTCTTAAAAAAAAGATGGTCTTGTTGCATTTCTATTCCCTGGAATATGCTTTATTTGATTACTGTCGCTCCAGTGTCCTCCGGAACCCATGTGGCCTAGTTGTTCTCACATTCACAGTTTAAGGAGTATGGAATGGACAAATGTTTTTCAAATTCTTTTTTTTTTTTGTCCTTGATCTGCATTCTTATTAGTCTCGCTTTCTTTCATTTTCATTTTCCATTCTGCCCACGTTATTTTGTGCCTGTAGATTCTGTAGAGTGTGATACATCCACTATTCTTTTTTTTCTGATACAACTGTGACTGTTGTGAAAACTCTTACAAATAAATTGTTGACATTTGTAAGGATTGGCTGCTAGGGCCACATGATGGCATTCATATAAGGCTGTTACTGTAGATTAAATTAAAAATCACAAAACTCTAAATTCAATTCTGATGTTGGAGTGTCGTTCAGCGAATTGATGTAATTATCCTTCCAGTGCAGAACTATTACCTTCTGCTTAAACTGACTTGGAACCCTTTTGAAATGAATTATGACAGATATAATTGGTCAGAAAATGAATTAATTTCCCTTCCCTAGAAAAAAGTCTTTGTGCATAGTCCACGTCATTCTTAAGGTGTTCTACAACACTATATTGTAGAAGGGGTGGTAAATTGAGGTCTCTCAAATTAATTTAATGTAATTGAAATCCCTCCTTTCCAATCTACTGTAATGTACTTGGAAAAATTAGCTGGTAACAATGTTGATGAACGATGATTGAAATAATATGCACAAGTGCCGAGCCTATTTTCACCGTATTGCAAGCAGAGTCTGTTTCTGAGTACCAAGTTTGGAAAATGGAGACACAATTATATACCATTGTGTGTTGCATTTTCTGGCTACAATAGGGATAATATATTTCACATACAGTATTGTAATATTTGAAGAGGGGAATCATATCAAGAGTTCATTTACAATGCAATTGTCAGACGTACTACACTGGTCCCTATCCAGTTCTCATTTCATTAAATAAAATGTATCATTAAATAACATTAAAAGTATTGCTGTCATTACAGGCAACTTACATGAGGCAGTACAAAGCTCTCCCCATCTCTCTTGAGTAGTCTGCTGTTAAACAGAAATGACATTCATTAAAGGCAGCACACCTCTATACCAGCTGGCTCTGAAGCATCTCATGCACAAACTGCAAGTGGAGTGACAAAAACACAGGCGTTCTGCCACTGGTCCAGACTGCCACATATATCATACAGTGGCCACATGATAAATACAAAACAACACGCAGTTGTCCCATCGTTTACAAAAGAGCCCAAGTTGCGCATGGCCACAGGAAGTGGGTGAGTGAGGACGGGGGAGTGGCGAGGGGTGGTGAAGGTCACTCTGAGCCTGTAGTACAGTTTGCCACTCAAAGGACATGACAAGGGGGCGAGGGGAGATGGTGGCTGTGGTGTGTGTGTGTGTGTGTGTGTGTGTGTGTGTGTGTATGTGTGTATGTAAGGGTGGGGGTGGTGGGGGTGTAGCGATGAATGCGAGGACAGCACGTTTAACAACATACTAAATTGTTTGTAGAGGAGCCAGGGTTCATCAGAGTACTCGCCACTCCCAAACACCATAGCACACACACAGACACATGCACGTACATACACACACACACACACACACACACACACACAATAACCTGCTTGCACAGCCCCGGCCCCTGCAAGGCCTCTAAGGCAGCCACTCAGTGCAAAAGCATCTTCCAAGGCCTTGTCTCCATTGACTTTGGCTTTTAAGGGTTCAGCCCCTGTCTCTCTCTCTCTCCCTGCTGTGATATCCGACTGTGCAGAAGTCATTGTGTGTGAGTGGAGCTCATGGGTGCTCAGCCACAGGGAACATGTAGATGACATACTTGAGGCATGGGCTTTGGTGCAGCACAACTCAATGCCAAGATTGATTAGATTGTTGATTAGAGTTTAGGTTTCGTTTGCCTGAAACGTAGATTAGAATGCCAAGGTCATTTTGGAGTTATGGGCAAGCATGCACTTTAAGGCAAAGTGCCTACACGCTGTTTGCAGTGGCTGGAGACTCTGTCTATGCTCTATAGTAGTCTATTTCCTTAGATGCCACAGTCAATGATGAGGAGAAACTAACAGGCAGAAAACATTTATTATATGATTTGAATTTGGAATTGAATGTGTGATTAATGTGTGAAAAATCCCCACTTTATTTTTCATTCTGTCCCTTCACTTATTTTTTGCCTTTGTAAATAAAGCGATACATTCAATTTTATCTTCTCATATAATAACCTTGTTACTCTTTACTAACAATAAACCTGGCCTCACCCAGTCGGCCAATGTGACACTAGGGTCAGCTTGATGTCATGAACCCTAATCCAAATGTCACAACCACAATATATTACTGCAATAACAAAGACCACTAAAATAAAAAAAAGCGTGTTTGTCAGAAACTACCGTATCAAAGGACTCTCAATGTAAAATGGGACCTTCTATCTGGTTTACAGTCCTAAGTCATAGCAGTCAACAGGCCCTATTAGAAACATACTAGCTTACAAAGTGATTTAGTGCATGACTTAATTAGCACTGATACAATCTGCTAATAGATACCCCATTAGCATTTTATTTCTTTGTCACATTATTGACTTTTATCATGAAGCTTCAACTTTAGTGATATCAATCCATCACTGTTAATGTGGAAAAGCCCCTGAAAAGCATGTTTTAGAGTGACTGTGTAGAGTGACTGTCATTCACAAAACCTCTCGAGTGATACACTGCCTCTGCCACTATGGCAAGGGAATGCGAGCATCATTAAAATCTGTGTTAATTTTAATGCTGAACTGAGGACTACACGTGTCCCAGAGTTTTCCTAGAGGGACGTCATTAGGATTGGAGTGTTTAATTACTGAAGGTGCAGTCCATCATTAATTAATTAGCTATATACTCATTACCATTCGATGGGTCTGGAGAGGCATCCAAGAGAAACATGCCTAACACAGACCTTCTCTAACCTCCTTATAACCCAAAGATGATCAGGAGATTAATAAATCAATCCATTAAAACATTGCCTCGCTTCTGCTTCTCTTAATAGTGCAATAGTTCTATTGAAAGCTGATTGATGCTTGCTTCTGCTTGCACAGTCTTGTACTCGTGTAGTCTGGTATTCAACCCCCCCCCCCCCCCCCCCCCCAAAGTTCAGTCTACTTGGTTCCACAGAAATGGCTTTTTCGGTGATGCATCTGCATAATTAAACCAGAAAAATCACAAGGACAATGGCTGCATTGTCTTTGATTCACATGTGTTCTCTTTTTTTGCTTTCCCTGCATTATCATTTGGGGTGGGGGTGTATGTGTGAGGGGTTTTTTTGGGGGAGAGGGGGGGGGGGGCAGGGGCAGAAGGGGGTGTTAGTGTGTAAAACATGCCTGTCTCCCATTTTGCCAGGGATACTGAAAATTGATCCAACATTTCAGATCATAACTGTCATATTATTTTCATTATTCCCCTCCGCAAGAATGCTGTATTAACACTAATGCAAACTCAGGTAAGGTAATTGGCACTAATGGATATGGAGGGCTCAGAAATTGGATGTTATTAAAGCCGTCAACACATTCTCTGGATAGTTCAATTGTATGGCTATGCAGCCAGAGATGGAGAGAAAGAAGAGTGAGAGAGAGAGAGAAAGGCAGAGAGAAAGACACAGAGCAAGAGAGAGAGAGAGAGAAAGAGAGTGAGGAGGTGGTCGAGAGAAGGAGGGGTTGAGGGGGCTGGCACATATATGCCTAAAACACAAGGCATGGCAGAGAAAGAAGGTCAGCTCAAGTAAATTGGGGTTATCCATGCAAGGAACTTTCCGCAACAAATAACATATAATAAGGTTCTATACCCAGCCACTAATCTCTGTGTTTTAAAGCAATTTGATGTGTCTTTTTCCACTGAGTAAAAAAAAAAGAAAACTAGGGAAGATGGGCGCTAGTGCAGGTAATACCATTAGTGCAAAATTGAATTCTATTAGCAAAAGCAACAGGAAAGAAAATCACGGCCCATAATGGAGGGGAAAAGAAAGGTAGGCAGAGCAGAAGGCAAAGCAGAGTGAAAGTGTGGATTATCTAAAAGCTTTTGTAGGCACACACATTTGTTATACAGCTAAGAGAGAGAGAGGAGGGGGGGTGTCAGACTCCAGTCTGGCTCTAGTCTATTTTACATTTTATACATACAATGCTGGAAACTTACTCGAGTTTTGTATTATTTTATTTTTTCTTTTGTTTTGCTTTTTACTTTCTCTCACAATTACACTCTTCATGTCTTGAGTAGAAAAGTTGGTAATTACTATCCCTCCTGATGGACACTAAGTGATAGGGGAGGAACCCACCATGTAATTTAACAGCTCTGTAATCCTCTATGTGCATGATCACTTAAAGCATGTCAGGGCTCTCGGGTCGTGTAACTCAGGTGTCAGTATTAAGCACCTATCCATTAATCTCAACCCACCAGTGGAGAGCTATGTGCAGAAGACGTACAGCTATTCTCTTTGAAATCCCAAAGCGTGACAGCCATGAATTAAAACATCAACATGGTGGTGTTTAACGTATAAACAATGATTTCCCCCCCCTTTTTACAACATTCAGAGTATACACTTTCACTCCTGTCTCACACACACAAACACACACACACACACACACACACACACACACACACACACACACACACACACACACAACCTTCCTAACTCACCTTTTCTCTCACGGTGTTTTAATATATAAAAAAAACTAGGACTTAAATGGCTCAACCAGAGAGGAATGGAGTTAACCAAAGCACCTTTCCATCTCCTCCACACAACGGCGGGATGAAGAGGGATAATTGACTAGATTGGTAGAATGGATCTTTCACACTCAAAATAACAGGATTCACTCATACCCACACATTAAGGTGTTCACGGCCAGTTAGACGCCGTGTGACAAAGGCGAGCGAGAAGAATGTTTTACCTTGTCAGGGAGAGGCTAGCGCAAAGTGTTGCCCAGATATTGCTCCCATCCATTTTCCCAGCGGGTAATTACTTACAAACCCTATATTTCCATAGTAATGAGGCACCACTTTATTGTCAACTCTGTCAAAAGCAAAAAGAAAAGAAAAGAAAAAAGAGGAAAAGAAAAGGAAAAGGCCTTTCTCAAATATTTTTTCTTAGTGGATTCTCAGACTGTTAGGCTTTTATTTGCCAGGCTATTAATTGAGTAAGGAGGAGTTTCATTAAGTTGAAAGTCATGATTTCAACGTAAAGACTATAAAAATGCATTTCAGATAACTTTACTGACACAGAATATAATTTATCATATGTATAGGGGTAGCATATTGCCAGCATTTGGATATCCACTTGGAGGAAAGCATTCCTTAAGTGTATTGTGGTCATATGACAATGTCATGTTTTGATTCGTATTAATTTTGCAGATTCCCTCATTACTTTTCAAGACTTTCAAGGGAGACATTCTGAGATGGCAAGGTATGTAATTAAAAGCTATCCCCCCAAATGTTTACATTGAATTCAAATTCATGACCGGAGGGAGAGTATTGCCTAATGACTTCTTAATGACTTTTCTCTCAGAGCAAATAGCCGCAGTCAGAGGCATAAAAACTGTGAAAAAAAGCAGAGGTTGGAATTCCGCAAGGCCCGTGGCTAAATTGCAAATGACAGTCGCCACAATAAACAATGCAGGTGGCTAAATAATGCATCAGTCTTACCTCGCTTTCTCTGACCCCTTTGCAACTTTGTACATAATTCAGTCAGCTCTGGGATTAAACCTTGTGATACCACCGGTCACAGATTTGCATTCTGTGTCAGGTACAAGCAATCCCTCTGGACCACCACCCCCACCACCACCACCACACACACACAAACACACACACCACCCCTCTCGCCAACACTGAACAACAAGTTCACCTGATTGCTCACACATTGCTAATGAATAATTAGAGGGACACTCACAGGTTGCTCTGTAGTAAAAACTGACCGTAGCATTTTTTGATCGATATCCACAAATACCCCCCCCCCCCAACAAAAAAACAAATGGAATACAAACAAACTGACCTTCCAGGCAGTGCATTAAGATGGCTGCGCACAACATGTTTGACAATGCCTTTCTGTGTAGCTGGTGGAAAAAAGTGTCCTTTTTGCACCCCTGTAATGATACCCAAAGACACGTGTAATGTGTAAAAGGTTAAATAAAGAATTAGATAGGGAAAAAGCTATGTATAATTATTGGCCTCGGCTAATTTCGAGACCACTAATGGAAACGCATTCAGGGGTGAAATGTCTTGGTATCATCATTTTACCTGCAGCATTTTTAGAGATATTCAGTCTCTTTGTCAAAAACAACGCTCTCTGCCCAGCCTTCGCTGTGTTGTAATTATCTGGATATCGTAATGTTATGCAGCACAATGCGTGTCCACCAGCACCAGTAAAACTATGTCACCTACAACAAGCGACAAAGGCTACGCTAATGCACTGTCGTCATGAAACTGACAGAAACATGCATTGTTTTTAGTTAAATCTTGATGATTTTGTACTAATTATTTTCCAAATGCATGCATCAAGGGTTCATAATACCCTGCATATGCCCACACCATCTCATATATATATACAGTATATATATATATATATATATATATATATATATATATATTATTTTATTTTTATTTTTTTTAAAAACACTATTGTATTTATTCTCTATGTGAAGCCACATCTTCAATATGAAGCTATTTACACTGCTGTGATGAAATAAAGACTAGGAGAATGTGTTATTGAAGAGTTTGTCTACATACTTTTTTGCTTGTGATAGAAACCACAGCACAGTTTTGAAAAAAGTCTGCATGGGAAAAGCCATGCCCATGGCAAACGCTCAAATTCTCCTACCCCACTCACTTCCTCACCCAAGGCTCACGGAGTAATTGGCATTCTAAATATGTGTTGGTTTTTCAGATGGGGGAGAGAGAGAGGGAGAGAGAAAAAAAACAACCCAAAAAACAACTTTGGACCAGCCCGGGCCCTCCCTAGACAGGAATCCAATTAAACAGTTCTGGTTTATCCTCGGCCGATCCTTTTTTGCGCGAGCAGCCGCGCGGAGCGAGGGACCTCAGAAGCAGGTTTCCTTGCAGCGGGAGTGGGAACCTGTCCCACAGACTCCGGGGCTGTGATCTCCATGCGCGGGGCTGCCATCAACACAGACGAGAGAGAGATGGAGAGAGAGAGAGATGGAGGGAGGGAAGGGAGGGAGAGAAAGAGAGAGAGAGGAGGGAGGCAGACAGAAAGGAGAGAGAGAGGAGGGAGAGAGAGAGAGCAGGAAGCATCAGTAAAGAGAGTGAGAGTGTGAAGGGAGGCAGAGGGAGAGAGTGAGGAATACAGAATTGGAGAGAGAGAGAAAACAGAATGGCAGAGAGAGAAAAAGAGAGAATGGGGGGGGGGGTGCACACACAGGCAGGGACATTGATTATGAGAGTAAGCTGTCGAGAGAGAGAGAGTGAGAGAGGGCAGTTGATACAGACATCACACAGACCCCCTGCACTGGCTCCGCGGCCCCCTATGTGACGGGGGCAGAGTGGGTTCCTGAGCCCCTGTGCTCGCCACAGATGAGGGTCTTAGAGAAGAAAAGAGAGATGTACGCTTTAAGGAGATAGCCGTGGCGGAAAAAGCGTGGTGAAATCAGCTTAGCTTAGCGCCACCCCTGTACAGTACAAAGGTATAGGCCCCAGCGACCGCGCCCCCCAGCGCTCCGCGCTACCTGCCCCCGGGCACGGCCACAGCTCTTACCCGGCTGCCATTCCACCCTCTTGGCACGCCTGGCCCCACCGTGCCCCGGGGCTATCTCCCGCTGGGGGGTCCCTTATGCTCCTGCTCAGGCTGTCCCTCCACGCTCGGACCAAAACACCCCCTCTCTTACCCCCTCCACCACCACCACCATCACCAACCATGCAACCCTTCAGCCGGATAGAGACACCAGGGGGGCCATGGCTCTCTCCACACACAGTGTCTATCGCCGCCGCACCTGACAAAGAGGCATGGAACTATCCTCACAGGAACTTTAATCTCGGGCTGTCACAACCCCTTCAGTTGTGCCGGCAACAACAAAGGAGATGCAGGATGCCATGGATCAGCAGAGGCTGTGTGTTTATGTGTTAAAGTGAAGCGGAGGAGGGTTGAGGGGAAGCTGGGCATTTTTTTTTCTCTCGTTTGTTTGTTTGTTTGCTTGTTTTGCGACCCCATAGGATGTTAAGATAAAGCAAAGCAATGCCTTTAGTTTGTGTGCCGTTGAAGCATGTCCTTTTGGCTCCGGGGTGCCAGGCACCAAAGAGGAAGAGTTCCGAGCCAGAATGAACACTGGCCTTTGGAAGCGAGCACATAGACGGAGCATTCCGAAATACCCTCCTCCTCAGTCTGTGCTCACTGATGGTAGGGCCCTCTGCCCAGACTGGCCACTTTATGTTGTTTTTTTCCTTTCCTCTTCAACTCTTATTGTTTGTTTTTAATTTATTCTGCCCACCCCACCCCCACTCGTGTCCAGCAATACAGACTGATGATGTCTGTGTGTTTTTTTTTATTCATCTATGTCAGTGTCGGAGTCAGTCAGTGACAAAGTGGATGAAATTATCGAGGTATGAGGAAGTGAACAACAACAGAGCAGTGAGAAAAAAAGAGAAAAAGCAAGAAAAAAACCACCACCATCACCACTACCAGTCTGCCCCCCAACCCCGACTATTCTCGTCTCACCTTGAGTTGTGCCCACTCTTGGAGGGGCCAGCTCCCCTGTCTCTCCGCTGTGCCCGGGCCCGTCTGACAAACTAATCTGTGCCTGTGTGCCCTCGCTCAGCGCCCAGCACCACGGTGGCACAAACAAGAGCCGTCCACACATCACTCATTAAGCTGACCCCGACGTCAGCCGCCATTAAAAATAACTGGCCCTGACAGCCCCCTTGGAAGGACGCGTCTCAAAAACACCTTCGCAGCGGTGCCGTGCCGCGCGGTGGGGTCCGCTCCTCGTTCCCTTTCATTAAGGGAGACCACTTGCCCATTCTGTCGGTTTTTTTCCCCCTTCCTTCCTTCTTTTTTTGGCTTCTTTACCCCCTCTTTCTCCCTCTCTCTCTGTCTCTCCCTCTCTCTGCCTCACTCTGCTACCAGAACATGCTGCGCCATCTACACCATAACTAAGGCTGTTAGCATCTGTTTTACTCCAAGCAAAGTCAAAAGGTGCCGGGCTTTGAGGAGCTCCCCGGGCTCCCGCAAGGATTTTTCCCCCATTACTTTGCATAGCGAGAAATGTCACCTTACTCCGGCAAGCTGTTACCGGGCCTCCTCCATGCCAAAACGCACTGCCTCAAAGGACACAAATGAATCCTGCATTTTTCAGTGATGGCTCTTAAAAGGCATTAGACGCCTGCGGCACCTTGGGCGCCGGCTACACAAGAAGATGTGATATAATGGGGCTGGAACCAAGGACTGGGCCTCAAAGTCAAACCAGCAGACTTGCAGCACGGAAGGTGGGGTTGTTTTGGAGGGGGGCTATGTTTGTGTGTGTGTGTGTGTGTGTGTGTGAGCGGGGGCGGGGGGGGGGTATTCCCAACTGCTGATATCTTAGTTGTGTCCAAGAGTCTATTTGGATGAGGAAAAGGAAGAGGACAAATGGATTTAAATTAAAAAATGAAAAAAAAAGTTTTTTTTTTTTTATCCCAACAAGCTAATCCAAAATGTTCTCCATTCAGCCATTGTGTGACACAATGTTCCATTGTAAAGGAAATCCTGATTATTAATATTAACAACCAATACACTTACTGTATACATTATTTGAAAATCATTATATTTCAAAAAGGGTCTGAGAATGACTTTTACAGTGGATAAATCATTTAGACTATATTATACTTTACATATGTAGTTCCCCTTAATGTGTGAAATATAAATGATGAGGTTTTACAGTAAAATGTGTCTATTCTCTGTGTGACTTCACACTGAAAGAGGCCAATGACACAATCTTTTGTTAAGTTTTTTTCCAGTGAAGTAGGCCCTGAATAAGAAATTAGGATCTCAATGGCACTCACCTGTAACATAAAGGATATAAATAAATGCACTTTTCCTGAGTTAGGAAATGCTCAAATAAATATATGTAACCGCATCTGTAAGTCAGTGTCATATTTTCTATTTGATCAAGGGTCTCATTGGTTTCAATGAACTTTATTCATTCATTCAATTAAAAAGAAACCTTGTGTGTGACATTTATCAGCACAGACATGCAAACCCCTGTCTCTATAGCGCAGACTCCTGGGAACTGGAGAACCACTGTGTAGATGAGCCCCTCAGTCCTGATGTCTGGGAAAAAGGTCCCCTCCTGAAATCCTCCTGAAAACCACCACTGTCCCCCATGCACATTGCGCTGTTTCAGCTGCGTGGCGGCGGGTCAAACAGGGGGCCTGAATGCAAGCCGTGCCCTCGCAGGTTACTGGGCACAATAGGGGAGGAGGAGAGGAGTGTCGCTGGCGCCACACCTGCGCTCAAGAAGCACCTGCCCTGGGTAGAAAGAGAGAGAGAGAGAGAGAGAAAGAGATGGAGAGAGAGAAAGGGATAGAGAGAGAGAGGGCACACCTTGTCTCATTGTCTCTGTTTTGTACGGTGGAGACAGGGAGGGTATGAGGGGCCACCTGCCCCCACCCCCACCCCTCCCCTCGCCGCTCCTCCACCTCTCCCTAGCTGGCGCTGCGAGCGACGGCACCGCGGCTCTCCCAGCTCTAATCTAATTACGCCACCTAAAAAGAAAAGGAGAGGAGCACAGAGAGGAGCCTTAGTGTGCCCTAATTAAGGCAACGCCAGGGGTGAGGAGACAATGCCTCTATGTGTGTGTGTGTCTGTGTGTCTGTGTGGTGTATGTGTGTGTCTGTGTGGTGTATGTGTGTGTGTGTGTGAGAGAGTTTCTCCTTTTTTTCATGGGGTAGTTTTGCTCTTACTTAAGGCAAGGCTATTGTAATATGTAGGACACTGGAGGGGTGGAAGAGAAAAAAATCCCTGACCATCAGCAATCTGATGTAAAGGTCGTACAATAGATGTTGAGTGTGGATGAGTGCGTGTGTGCGTGTGTGTGTGTGTGTTTGTGTGTGTGTGTGTGTGTACATGTGTGTTGCAACATGCCTATGCGCTGTGTTTGTGCCTGAACGGGTGAAAGTGAGAGGCATAAACCAAGGGGAATAAAGTGTGTATGTGTGTGTTTGTGAGAGAGTAAGGGAGAGAGAGAGAGAAAGAGAGCGACTGAGGGAAGCAGACACCAGGCTATATGAATCATAAGTTTCTCATAAGAGGTAGTGGCAGGCAGTGGCACGCACCACCAGGGTCGAAGGGCACCAGCATGCCCCAGGACCTGCATGTGCTCTTAAGTAACGCCCCCCTTAACATCCGCTCTCTTCCACTCCGCTCAACTTACCCCCCCCCCCCAACCGCCTGGGACCCTCTCTCTTCAACGCGTGTGTCCGTGAGGCTAGCTGGCCAAGCCGATCGGCCTCTCCAGTGACCGCCCTTCACATTGTTTACTGTGAGAGAGAGATAGAAAGAGAAAGAGAGAGGGTGAAAGGAGGGATGGAAAGACAGAGGGAGAGAAAGAGAGAGATTGTTCCCTTTGAGAGAGTTATCTGCTCAGCCCCCGAGCTCAGTTTGTTCATGAGAGTCCTCCAGCTCTCTCCTGGAGTCTCCCACACACAGGGTCCAGAGCCACGCTCACCACAGCGCACAGTGCTCAGCGTGGAGTAGGGGAGAGGACGGGGGGTGGAGGAACAGGGTGTGTTTGTGTATATGTGTGTGCATGTTTGTGTGTGTGTAGGAAAGTGTGCATGTGTGTGTGTGTGTGTATGTGTATGAAAGCAGACTAGACAATATTACATGAATATTGGAGGGGGGGGGCATACAGTACATTGTGTGCATGGATATGGGGTCAACATACCTGAATGTACTGTACCTGAAAACATGATGGTGCTGAAGGAGATCAAAAGGATGATAATGAAACATGTATGCCACATACTATATATCTCTCTGCTCGGAGTTAGGTATCTCAGACCTTAAGTCTATGAGCAGATCTGTTTGAACATTTCTACAGGGATGAAACATGGTCAGTCAGGTCCTGGTCATCTTATTTGGTAATGTAATGTCCATATGCTCGATCAAATGAACACATTGGTGCCACTGTGATAGAGAGCATTGTCCCAATCGATTTCTATTGCCCTCTTACGTTCATTAAGAGGAGGTGGTTAAGTTGGCTTGAAAATTCAAGTGGTAAAATGATTTTACAGAAGTGGGTAAGTGGAGTGCTGGATTGGGGAACCTGACGGTACTTCTGTTTAAAAACAGGTCCAGAGACAGCTGGCCCTTGTGCTGCTAACAAGAGTTGTGAAAAATTCTGTCAGTCCACAGTGCAGGCTGTAAGAGACTCCAATGCCGATGTGTTACAATGGGGGGCATGAGTGAAGCAAGAAAATATACATCTGAAGCAAAGCCTGTGTAGACAACAGAAAGCACTTTAAAACCTAACAACCTATTGCAAAAACAAATTACAATGTTGCAATGCAGAACATTATTAACATTTTTAGTCAAGGTATCCAATGCAGTTTCAGTTTTTTTGTTGTTGTTGCTACTGGGCTCCCCCTACATTTATGGAGTATTTGTATTTTACACAACTGTGGTAAATAATACCACTCATGGCATGTACTAGCCTAGAAATCTAGACGCGCCCCTAGGGCTAGTCTAGCAACTCTCCGTTGGCTTGTGAGCTACAGAAATCGAAACTCAATCAGGCCAATGAAATCGTGTATAGAGTCGTTAGGTGGGCTCAACATAATGATTGATGGCAGAGTTGCAACGGTTTGGCTTGAATTCCCTGCTACTTGAAAACAAATAAGATGGATGTTGCTGTTGGCGAACAATGTGACACGAGTTAGATAGATAGATAGATAGATAGATACTTTATTGATCCCCAGGGGAAGTTCAAGTTAGCTTCAGTTAAGCTTTTATTAAGTTGGCAAACGTTTAAACTAGCCAACTAGCTCCGCTGGTGGGAAAGGCATGGCGCTGCCGCTGTCCTATTGCATGCAGAGGGAATTTGAAAGACAACTGATTATCCCGCCCCTCGGACTGAGCACTGCGAACGGTGAGTGCCCAGACCCTACATTGTAATGTGGGTCTGGCTCGTCAGGCTAGGCATGTACCCTTCCCCCCTTTAGATACCGTTCATATGGATTTGTTTACAAATCGGTTAAGATAATCTCCGAAGAGCCATGTCCACTAACCAGGTAATATTACACAATTCCATACAATATGGCTATTGCCATAAAGCAATCAGGGGAGAGCCAAATGGTTTTCCATATCCGGGTTGGGTATGGCTGGAAAAGCGTGCCATTCTCTCTTTTAGAAGTTAGTTTACCGTCAGAATAACTTTGAATTTGTTATATCAGGGTAAAATAAAACCTGCAGGATGCCTTTAATGTGGTGGAGGTGCCACATCTATTGTTCTCATTAAGTCATCATGCCTTTATATCCATTTTTGATGGCACATCTCCTCCTTATGGACAATATGACTAACACGTTTGTCATGATCCCATGCAGTAGTATTCAGATTTGCAAATAAATCAACTACTTTCAATATATTTTCCAATAAAATCTCATTTTGTAATATAGAATTGTAAAGATATCAGTCAAGTAGACTGATAAAGGTACACTATGCAATATTTTCACCTCAACCTTTACGAAACCAATTTGATGGTAAACAGACTTGGGGCCCTATTTTAATGGTCTGAAACGGAAGTGTCTTCGCGCAAAACGCAAGTGACTTTGTGGGCGGATCTTGGGCGCTGATGCTATTTTACCGGCGGGATATTGACTGTTGCGCCCGACGCAAATCTAAAATGGGGTGGTCTGAAGTAGCTACATTAATCATAGGTGTGGTTTGGGCGTAACGTGCAATAAACCAATCAGAGCGTCATCTCACATTCCCTTTAACAACAGGCACGCTTGTTCCATAGCTGATTGCTATTATGGTGGCGTATTTGCCAGGCGCAGCCAGGAGCGTTCACAGCGCTATAATCACTGTTCAGTTGGGAACAGTTAGCTATTGATTTTTCCTCTTGACAAAATGTAATACAGAATTGTCACAAAGACATACTTTCCGATGTTTTGGGATCATTCTCACTGAATCACGAGGTTATGAATGCATGGTGATATATTTGCAATGTACAATGTAATCTAACATTACCTCTCTATAGACAATGCATATCTTCTGTCAGTTAATCTCTTCTCTCCCGTGCTGCCGCTGGGGCATTTGGGTTAAATGGCATCGGCATGCAGTTCAACATCACGTCTCCTTAAGTCCTCTAACATTTCCTAATTTATGTCATCAACACATCAGTGATTCGTGAAAATGTGTACGCTAGATTTATGCCTATTTTTTCACATGGACACCACACTGATTTCCCTCGAGTGGTAATATTTTTCTTTGAAATTATGTATGGTTTACAGAAATGGGAACTACATTGTATAGATGAGAGGAGCTAAGTGTGCGTTGCGCAGCACAGGCGGCCAAGCAAGGGCTTCGTTTAAGTTGACCTAACTTTCAACTCTGCACAGTATCCCATTAACTGCGTGACAGTAGACTTTTTACAATATTTTCTGTAAAGCAGAGTTTGTAAACACGTTATCATCAACTTAATTCACGCACAACATTTATTTGAGCAGGAGAGAGAATAACAATGAATGGATGCAGCAACTACAGAAATTGTACAGAAATTGTAACCATACTTGCTGCTTTCTTGTACTATCTGTTGCTGGTTAACAGCACATGAAAAGCTGATTTAAGCTAATTCACTAACTCAAGACTTCAAGGCCATCATGGATATAAAATGTTTTTTGAAAATAACGAAAGGATGGAGGGAACATAGCAAAGCTTGGTGCTTAAAACCTTACACAACGGTAAATTGGAACAAAACTAAAAGTAACTTTAGCCTTTATAGGGCTGTAGCCTATAAAGTTGTCCAGATTAATAGGTCGTAATTAGGCGTTGTTGTAAAGATATTGCATGTAGATGTTGTACTATATAGGCTACTAAATATTTAGGTCACCAATGCACGAACAAAACCGGGAAATGGACAAATATTATCAAGGCTTTGAATGTTTCCGTCTGTGCACGGAAGTGTCTGTAGATTGGTGTGCAACGCATTCATTCATGCAGGCCTGTGGTCATGCATGCGCCCTTAAAATAGCATCTGCATTTTCGCCACAGACTTTAGACCAGGGAGTTCCTGGTCTGTGGCGGAATTGTTTTCTGAAACTGCAAAATATCAACAGTGAACGTTTGCGCCGGAACACGCCCCGTCTTTTCGCTGAACCGCCCCCGTGGGCGCAATCGAATTCCCTAATTTACAGGCATGTACCTGTGGAGGGAAAATTCCAATATGCGCTGACTGCAAAATAGGAAAGACAAACGCGCGAGTATACAAAGTCAATTGCGCCCGCACGGAAGATAGAGCCCTTGTACTAGAGGAATCGTTCACCTAGCATAGCCAGACAGCACAGCCGTAGCAAATCGCTAACGAGAGAACGTAACGTCAAGAAAAACAGCCCGCAGACATCTAGCGAGAATTGTGATACATTATTTTATCGGTAGATATAACTCTCTGGGCTGTATTTTGGGTCACCAGCGCATGGCGTAATACTCGTTATTCACCCGCGGAAAGTTGAATTCGGTATTTTGCACGTTTATTTTTTAAGCATTGCGCCCAGGGGTGTGGCAATTAACAACCTAGGGAGGGGACTCGCGCATTGTCTAAAAATCGCTATCATACACCACCTAAACCTGGTCAGAAGTCAATGGCGAGTTGTTCATATGCTATTTTAAGAGCGCATGTCAACAGTCATATTGGCAGGTGCACGCACCATCCTTCTATCATTCATGAACGCACACCAGCGCACGTCCATGCAAAGCATTAAATTGCACGATTACAATGGGAAACATAATTAGAATAAAGATATATTATGAAATACTGTACATCTCATGATGAGTAGTTATTCACCATAATTTGCAAATTGGTACGATTAAAAGTGATTAGGGGAGAGGCGAGAGACACGTATGGAGCACAGCTGAAGACGCACTGTCACGAGATATAAGCAACTCCTCTGCAGGATAAATGTTGTTTTATTCAGTCATTTGAGCAACATTAGGGTAAGTGTTGCTTTTTCCAGCCTATGTTTAACCCATTGTCAGTCAATAGTGAAAGTAACTGCATATAATCGTTGACTGACTCCTTGGTGAAGTTAGTTTCACTTTGCCAATGAGTTCAAATAATAGACGAGTGCAAATGCGTGAAGGCTATGCTAGGTTTTAGTAAAGCATGGTTTAAGAATGACTATTCCATACGGTCTAGCAAGCAGCCTCCTTCAAATGCGCCGTTGAATGCCAAAATACCAATGCATTTATTTGACATATCGCGCGTTGCGCCGTTAAAGGGAATGACAGATGTCATTCTCATTGGTTTAAAATGATGTTACGCCCCAATCACACCCATATGACTAATTAAAAGACCTAGGAACACCTTGTTACGCCATGCGCTCCACTTTTGAGAACGAAACCCCTCCCAATGTGAACTGGACATCCTACTAAATTTGAATAGACTTTTGACGAGTGACGATGCACTTTAGAATGTCATGATAGGGCCCTACAACTCTAAACACATGTATAACTCTCTAACTCTAAACACATGTCATTATTCACCACTTTAGTTGAGAGGCGACAGACATGATTTACTCATGAGCAATTAACCTTAAATTCATGTAATCATGATGTCAATTCCTTATGATTCATAAGATATAAAGGAATGAAGTAATGCATAAATCATGAATTAATTCATGCATGAATTCATGATAATTCATGTACCCTTACTGTAAAGTGTTACCGAAAATACTACTCGGAAAAAGTGGCACAACTGGATACAGTTCCTATACCATATTGGGGTCCACATGGCCGAGTGGACCCGGGTTCGAGTTCAACCCGGATCATTTCCTGGCCCCAGCCCATCTCTCTCAACCACTCACTTCCTTACATGCATGACAAACAAGCACATTTATACATCATTCATAAAAAACAAACATAGAATGATATAACTCTAGGAGCTATGATTATCTTCTACTTCTACAGAAGCTATGATTATCTTCTACTTCTACAGACTGTAGTTTTCAGCCTTGTGCTCAGGTCCTGCCAAGCGGCAGTCTCAGCTCAATCTTTTGTCTTCCACCCGGACCCTGGACCTGAGTCTCTCCCCACAGTAAGACAGGGGGCCCGGATGGCCCTGGGTCACATGTTACGACCCATTTGGACGCCTCACATCACAGTTCAGTTGACAAGTGCCATTGGCTTGGTGGCTTGTGAGGGACTGTTGTGGCTGCGGGGGTGTGTGCGTGGTGGGGTGGGGGTGGCTAGGGGTGGGCAGGCAAGAGCCGACTCTGCCCATGGCATGTAGTGTCCAAGCCAAGTGCCCCATCGCCACGACGAGAGAGAGAGGGGGGGAGAGAGAGAGAGAAGGAGTGGGTGGAAGCGATGATACTGCTAAAGTGCTCTTGTCCAAAGAGCTGAGTGTCAGATTGGCCCTGATCCAAGTCAACAAAAGACGCCTCCAAACACGCCCATCTCCAGTGCTCAGAGGAAACAAAAGCAATAAATAAAACAAAGAAAAAATATAAAGTAAGTCCCTTTACCATGACACACAAGTATATGTTTGACATGATACACTATCTGCATTGAAGCATTTACACATAGGGGACCATTTGATAATGGGAGTAAATTGTTGTGTCATGAGATGTGTTCATTATCAAACATGTCACATAAGCCTAAAAAAAGACTTCATCACACAAAAAACACACTCAAAAACCCCTCCTGGTGATAATTTCTTTTTGGAAACTGTCCAGTTGTTGTCACCGTGCATCAGATCTATTGTCAATGTTATGTATTTTATGTTCACATTACACATGCTCTCCTGAAACATCAGTTTCAATTATATTTGAATCGAGTTAAGGATTGTAAAGTTCATTATATTTGCTTACATTCTGCTAACAATATGTTGATGAACAGTTATGCTAAATATGCCCTCTCTGTGACTAGAGTCCATTAATCACCCCATAATTTCCACTTGATGTTTTTTTTTTTCTTCTCTCTGATAAGCAAAGAAGGCCACTTTATTTCAACTTGACTTCTCAGCTTCCATGACTAGGGCAGAGTCATGGTTGATAATCCTACAGTGAGTCGTTATGCTGAGATAAAGTCCTGGTTGGATGCTTAATTGCACCTGACAGATTGACATTTCATCCTCGTGGCACAGTCAGCTAACTGGTCACAACAAAGATTCCCCCCACTGAGTCAGATGGAAACTGAGCTTATGAAGTTCTTTTCCAAGAGTCTTCAGCATAAGACAATCATTTCACATATAATGGAGAAGTGTGTTTTTTTGCCTTTTGTAGTGTTCTTGTTAGGCATCATTAAGTTAGCAAGTAGTGATGGGGACGAGACCGCCTATGCCGAGTCCGAGACAAGACCGAGTCTTTGAAGGGTCGAGTCCGAGTCGAGACCGAGTCCGTTGGTCTTCAAATACAGTCGAGTCCGAGTCAAGACCGAGTCTTTGAGGAAGCAAGTCCGAGTCGAGACCGAGTCCTTTAGGAGTCGAGACCGAGTCGAGACCAAGACCATAAAAACATGTCAGTTTTCATATGATTTAATATCACCCCAATTAATAATCAACAGTTAGGCCCAGGCTTGGAATTTCACCATTTTAGGGGCAAGGCCACTTGGCCTTCAGTTGGGCATATTTGGTGGGGGGCACAAAGGCCACATGTCAGGGCACCAAGGCCAAAGTTAACTATACAGTAGTAGGCTATAAAAATAATCAAAGTTGTATTTAGCCTATTCACAGCAGTAGACCTGAATCACTGTATGAAACATTACAAAAACATGAAACATGACATATTACATAGAACTGTAAATCATCTGATCATCTAATATTCAGATGTCTAGGCTATATTTAATATTTATATTTATTTTATATTTGGCCTGTATCATGAATCATGTATTGAACAATTTAGGCACAGCTCAGCTTTAAGAAACTGATGCAACCTAGATGCATGCTTAGCATTTTTTGATCATTAAGACTCCTTTCACAAACTCTTACTCAGCTGTATATCCTCTGATTTTAATATTTACCTATATCTAGGCAATATTTGTAACATTTATTTTGTATTTGGCCTGTTATGAAATCATGAAGAACGATTTAAACACATTTTGAAACCTAAAGACCAAAGTTGGAGACATGAATGTAGACCTTGCTGCAGATTAATTTAACCGGAATACTCTGGAACGGCTTACTGTACAGGGGACTGCTTTACACCTTTGTGTTCGGTAAGGTCTGCTGTTTATTCTGATATATGGTTTGTCATGTGTTGAACAAAGGGTTTGTGAAGTATTCCACCGAGATGAATTGGTAGGGAGATGGGTGAAGCACGGTATGTAGACGTTATGATTAAATGTAATTATATTATTTACTTTTCTCGCGAACCGTTCACCACATCAATTAGCGGCTAACATTGTGTAAAAGCTGAGAAAAAGTTCTTTCATGTGATGTGATACATGTGCCTGTGTGATGAGTAGGCTTAGCGATTGCGAGTATTTCAACTGAGAAGAATGGGTGAATTTGGACGCACTTTCTGTCTTGCCATACGCTGTCATTTTCTCCACTGTGTAAAACTGAATTAGTTTGCGCTGTGATGCTAAGATTATTTTGACAGGCTATAGGCTAAATAAAAATCACTATTAAACGGACGCAAAGCAGAATATTGAAAGAAGGGGGCACCAAGGCCAACAAGGGGCAAAGACGTGGCCGCCGTGAAATTTCATTTTGATTTTTTTTTATATGAACATAAAAAAATGCGTTGGTCTCGAGGACTCGGTCTGAAATTACGAGTCCTTCTCCTCCCACTGTGGTCCGAGACCGAGTCAAGACCGAGTCTTTGAAGGAACAAGTCCGAGTCGAGTCCGAGAAAGCAGAAATCGGTCTCGAGACCGGACTCGAGTACTACATCACTGTTAGCAAGTTAGCAAACCAGTCATGAAGAAATTATAGGCAATTTGATTAAAGGGCAGTTGAGTTTTTTGATTGCATGTGTGTTTACTTGTTTGTTTTTCAAATGATTTGGGGGGAAAAGTTCACAAAAGAAAACTCATCCTTTCTGGCATGCAAAAGAATCAATCTGGCTTGGGTGTGAGTGTGTGTAGTTATTCAAGTCCTCTGCCATCCTGGTGATTATGCGTTTGGCCCAGGCACTAGCACTGCTTAAGTATCCCTTCAAATGGCGTAGCCTGGAGGTCTGGGAGACATTCAAAGGTATGAGCAATCCCTCACAGTCTCCTGGACATGCATTCTGTCCAAGTGTATGTGTGGCCATTTCAGATGGATGTGTCGCTTCGCTTTGCTTCGACATTTAGAACCCAGTTTCTTTTGCGGTTTTAAAACCCAGGGTACATTCAGCTTTGGGTAAATCCTGTAACACTGCTACATACTGTATGCACACACAAACACACATGCACACACATATACAAGGTGGGTGAAAGACTGAACATTCTTGCTCTAGTTAAGAATGCTGTTACAAAAATAATCATTAGTGGCTGTTTAATTAAGTTTTTGTATTTGTAGATGTCTTTCTGTAAAAGAATCCTTAATAATTGTACTCAGTTTGCATGATGGCCTTGAAACTTTTTCTTTATACGAGGATCTTAGCTTTAATACTATATTTCCCTTCAGCCATTCAGCCAAAGACTGTTTTGATGACGTCCATCTATTCATCATGTTTGATTTTTTTTATGCCATTCAATTTTTGCCTACTAATGAGTGTGTCTCTCTTTCATTAAGACGGCGCTTTCATTAGTTAAATGCCTGCTCCTTGGGGATGCAAGATTTTAATTATCAAGAGGCCGCTCATAATGTTGATTGCTTTGAGTTGAACGCCTGGGATATTTATTCTGATAGCAAGCTTCTTTTTTGTCTTCCCGTCTTAATTCTTCAGCTGCCTTTGAAAAGGGGGCAAGCAAGTCTATATCTGCTCTCTTAATGGGCTTCTTCTTTTAAAAAAAAAACTCTAGTTCAAGGCAGTGTTTTAAAACCTTGAAAACCAATGCATGCTTTCAAGCCACTTAAGTATGTTGTAGCATTGTGTTGTTTTTGAAAAATATATTTTGGTCGCTAATTACAATTGCTATAACAATATTTTATCAAAGGCTACAGTCCTTTAGTGGCAGTGCTCCATACTGTAAATAAACATAATGCTTGTATACACTTCTTAATCTCCTTTGCTGTGAGAAGAAATTAGCTGGGAGGATAATATTGCAATTTATCAGCTAATTAGTGTCTTGGCCAGCTCCCATGCTAATGCTAATATGGCTAGTGAGAAAAAAAAGAAACTCGGATATCATTAACTGCCTCGTGGCAGTAACTGATAGTGTACGAGGCATACCGTGCTCTACAGCTAGAAGGCCTGAGCTGTGGCGGCAGCAGCATCAGGAGTGCTAGCCTTTTCTCCGGCTGGTAATTGTTTGTCTTAAATAGCGTCTGACAAGGGTACGCCGAGGCAGCCACAGTGAGCGGAGACAGGTCGCGTTAGCATGGTGACAGCTGACTGGGCAGCCTCAGGGAGCCAGAGCTGGCGAGCAAGAGAGAGAGAGAAAGACAGAGAGAGGAACAGAAAAGGAGAGATGGAGGGAGGGAGGGAGAGGAAGAGAGGCCGCAAACGTTCTCCAGTCCTCAGCAGTAGCAGTTAGCGTAGCTGTTCCTGAGATTAAACCTGCTGGGAGAACACTGTTGCCTCACTCTAATTACAGTGTCTACCCTGTTCCTTCAGGGTTCTATATGGAACCCTATGGTTCTCCATCGAATACATGAGAACAATCTACCAAGTTTGAGCTTGAAATTCATATTAAGTAATGATTAGCCTACTCTACAACCTTACAAATATCTCCCAGGGCCTAAATATTCAGTAAGGAGCTTTCAGCTTTGTCAATTTATATGGCAGAAATGCTTTCCTTTTCAGGGGAATAATGGCCTTGATTATTTTTTTGCACTTTGAGTAATTTAGTGAGTTGGCTCCAACACAAAAAGGAAGCCTTCCTTACCTCTTTTGTATGGCTTTCAAAGGCTTGTTTGAAATGGTTATTTGGAGGTTTAAAGTAAGCTATGTGTCTGTTCATTCCCAAGAAAAGAACTGGAGAAGGCATAGCCAATGATTCTGGGGTGTTGTGGGGACGGGGAGGAGAGAGAAAAAGGCAAGAAAAGTGCAGCTGTTTCTTGGAAAGAAAAAAGGAGCATTTGTTGGTGTGTGGTTTAGGGAATCTGTTATGTGATTTTCTGGGCTATTACATGAGCACTGTGGAGGGCATGGCACATTTCCCAGTGTCAGCTAAGATAGCTGCAGGCAAGTATGTCTCCTCTCTTCTTAAGAAGCAAGAAGCTTCCCGGTTTCTGTAAATGTTTGTGTTTGTCTGTCGCTACTGGAGCATAACATCAGCTGTTGGGCTCTTTAGGGTGTTTTTTTTTCTCTCCCTTTCTTTTTCTTTTTTCCCCCTCTTTCTTTCTTTTCAGGCTAAGCGCATTACAAACCCACAGCGTTCTGGTCTCTGAATGACTGAAATCGGCATCACTGCTGCCTGCTGTCTGTATGTCAGAACATAGCACAATTTCAGCATGCAAAAACAGCATGGATACACAGAGCTTTTTGTGTGTGTTTGTTTTGTGGTTTGCTTTCACTTTTGCATTTTAGTTTTAGCTAGCAGACCTCCTTTTGGCGGAGGGGCAGGAGTCTCTCCTCGCCTCAGCAAAGCCACTTGACCATATTTAAGGCAGAAGTCCTGTGAGCAGGGCGAGAGAGACCCGACCCTTGCGGCCTCTTCCCTGCCACCAGATGGAGGAGGAGGCGGAATGGGTCTGGCACGGCGCGCCTTGGCACAACTGGAAAGTGCCAACGCGGAGCAGGAAGCCAAGATGTGTATCCTTTGTCTGTCTTCATAAACCCCCACAACCCAAAGGGTGACATTGTTTTCCTCGCGCCAGGCTAAACCTTTTCATGAGAGGACAATGGTGTTATTTGGAGGGGGAAAAAATGTTAGATTTTGACGATTTGGATGCAGTGAGGGCTGCAGGGAAAGGCAGAATATTGTAGGCCAACTGCCTTGTTTGTTGGGTCTGTCGAAAAAAACAGAAGCACAACATTTCTTTGTGACATTGCTCCATTTTCTCCTTGTCATCACACATTGCAAATATTGGATTGGATAAAGTTGCATTGTTTTGTCGTTTGCCTTATTGATGTTTATGAGTTAATTATAGCAGTTTAAACATATGTAACCTATACACTCACAAAATAAAAAAATAAAAAGCTCGCAATTCCCAGAGAAACAGAGCTTCATTTCATAATTACAAAAGAGAGGGAGAGATAAAAAGAGATGGCAAGAGAGAGGGAAAGAAGGAAATATACAGAGAGAGAGAGAGAGGAGGAAGAGGAGAGAGAATAGGGGAAAAGGAAGGAGAACATTTGCAGGGCCGGCGCTCCTTTGGAGGGGGGATTCCTGCCAACCCACCTGTCTGTGTGGCTGCCAGCTGTACGTTTCTGTAGAGGAGTGTGACAAACATCCACTAATTCCACCAACACATTAGCCACAGTTGGCACTTCTTCTCATGTGAAGAAGCACGGGGAGGGAAAAAGAGAGAGAAAGGGAGAGGGAGAGAGAGAAAGGGAGAGGGAGAGAGAGAAAGTGGGTTGAATTCATTTGTCCAGGGTGTGTGTGTGTGTGTGTGTGGTTGCTTAGGGTAGGTGGAGTGTGGGCCGGGCGTTTCAGACAGCTTTCTTGATTCTTCACTTCGGTGGATTTGTGTCGAGAGAAGAAATGCCAGTGGTTAGCTCGGACACCTGGTGTTGCCTGCCTGCCTGCGAGTATGAGCGAGGGAGCGGAAAAAAGAGAGAGAAAGGGGTGGCGTTGGGTAGTCTTGGAATGAGCCAGCGCTCGTTTCAAACACACACTTTTTCCTTCTGCTCCGCCTGTCTCTCCCTGTGTGCCTTTTCAAACAGAAGCGGCGGCCGACGAGCCCCTCCAGTTGCTTGCCACCAGCCTCCTTGCAAACGCCTCCAAATGTCTAAATCAAGACCAGGCAGGGGAAAAAGAGACGTTATCGAGCAGGTCCACCCCGTGGAAAAAGTTTCACTCTCGGTCTCTCCACTGTCTCACATGCCAACCAAAAAAAGAGAAAAAACAAGATGGTCCTTTTCCATGAAATTGGAAGAACTCTCCAACTGTCCCCTCTGTCCAAGTCCAAGTCATCTCATCTCCTCTTCAATTACACGGACCATCCCTGAAGGAAGATGAAGCCTCTTATAGTTGAGGGTGTTTTTTTTTTCTCCCGCAAAGTGTTGACTATTAAAGTGTTTTGTTGCCTCTCGAGCGCTGCGAGACTGTTGAACTTGATAAGCAAGAGTCACGACCTCCTCAGTGAGCGCGAGGCGACGTGAGGATCTCTGATCTCACTACCTTCTCCTCAGCCAAAGCATCCGTGTTTTCCTTCCCTCCTGGCTCACAGGCGGGGGGGAGGAGGAGGAGGAGGAGGAGGAGGGGGGTCTGTGGCTCTCACAGGGGGAAATTAGCAGCAATCAGCTCCGCTCTCCCAGGACCAGGAGTAGTCAGGATAATTGCGGCAACATTTGCCAACAAGTCTGACATGGGCCGACATTTCCAGGGAAGGCAAATGGCTTCCTCGCGTCCTCCGCGAGTGTGGAGACGCGCACGGAGAGGAGGGGGAGAAATCCATTATGGGCAGAATAATTGACTAAATGGCCATCAAAGTAAAGAGCAAGATGGGGTGCGGTATTGACCAGACAAATAATGTTATTGCTAAGGTACTTTAACGCAGGCACTAGTTTTAGAACACATTCCATTTTCTTAGATAAAACATCTCATTTCCACACACACACATACACACACACACACTCACACACACACACACTTTTGTGCGCGCGCACACACACAGCACACACACACATTCACTTCATACACAGCCTGCATTAATTTGCATTCAATTTCTACAGTGTGTGTCCCATAACAAGTTGCATTGTACCTATTGTAAAGAGCTTAGATTTGCCTAACATATAGGTATGTTTTTTTGTTATCCCTTCTCTTGTATTTTTGTGAAGAGGTGTTCACTGAGTGCCATAATGTCCCTAATGCTTCTTTGTCAGAGGGTCATTTGATGTATGGAGATGTCTTCAACAGCTGACCACTTACTGTAACACATTTACTGATAGAGCTGAGCTGGGAATAAGCGGCCAGGTAGATAACATTTGTTGGAAGCAAGAGCCTTCCCTGTGACTTCTCAATCATTCACATCTGACTCAAGGCCCTGACTGATTGTATAATAATGCAGGTTACAGAATATCTCAGAGTACAAAAAAACGTTTAAAAGAGCCAGTTGTGTTCTTTAGTGATAAGCAGGTGTGAGGAGGGTCACTCCAGTTACACACACACACACACACACACACACACACACAGAGAGAGAGAGACACACACATACACAAACACACACACACACTCCAGTCTCATCTCTTTTCCCATTATCCCCCTACCACCACACACACACACACACACACACACACACACACCTCACAATCTCTTTCTGTCTCAGTGTAGGAAAACTGTGATTGTATCGTTGTATTTTCACACAGCTGTCTCCCCATCTGCACAAATGGAGATAATCTTATTTTTTAAGAACTGAGGGTGTGTTCTTTGTTTTCTCTCAAACGCACACACACACTCTCACACACACAAACACACACACACACCCAATGTGATGACCCAAGGGGCCACAGGAAACACCAAATTCAAGCTGTTATCACCACACAGTCATATTTATTTCCCGTAAACACGACAGAGCATATTGGTGGGAACCATCAAAACAAACCTACTGAAACACTGTCTGCTTCTAGTAAGTGGAAAATGTCATCATAACAGCGCAACTCTGCCCATCATGGTAGGAAAAGAAAGGTAAACAAAAAGTATATTTATCATACATTTATAATGTTCTTCTTGACTTTTCCTATGGTATATAACCGTATTTTGTACCCTGTGGCAGCCAATTGGTTAGTTAACTCTAAATACGGAAACAGAAAGCATAAACAAAGTCAATGTAGACATTAAAATCCAAATCTGGTCTATATGAACACATACTGTATCTCTATGGTACTATATGGAAGGGTTCATGTAGAAAACCCAGAGGATGGAATTATCCAGAACATTTTTGTCATCATTATTTTAGTGTGTGGTAGATGAGCATGGTCTTGAATGCCCTTTACCTGAATGCCCTTTACAATAAGGCTCTCATTATCCTTACCTGGTGGATTCTCATCATCCTGACTCTACCTCTCCCCTCTAGCCTTGTAGATAGACACTCATAACCCTGATTGCTCCTCACCTATAAGGCAGATGCTCAGGACATAGACTGCACCCAACACACATACTCACACACACACACACACACACACACACACACACACACACACACACACACCTTCCCACTTCACCCCACATTGCCACAGTGCCACGTTAGTGCAGTTGTCACCTAACAGACCTTAATGTATGATGGTGGGTAAGATTAGTGAACACTGGAGGCCCACACTCCATCCCTGTGGCCTGTGTGGCAGACAAGCTTCGCTATGAGCCCCACAGCCTGTCCAGCGCGCACCACAGCCCTGGGCCTGTAAAAGTCACATTAGTGTAAGAGTCAAGTCTCCCACCACCACAGAGCACAAGCAGCAGAGGCAGTGGCAGCAGCAGCAGCAGTGGTGGTGGCAGCGCCGGTCTCACATGCTGCAAGGGCACTCCAGTGTGTGAAGTCATTAGGAAGGCAGTCAAGCCTGAGTGAGCGGAGCAGGAAGGAGCCTGCCTGCAGGGTGTGTGTGTGTGTGTGTGTGTATATATGTGTGTGTGTGTGTGTGTGTGTGTTGGAGGAAGAAGATGCCTGAGTTAACATGACTGTTTCCAGGAATGCGTGTGACCTCTTGAGAATGACTCTCACTGAAGTCAAGTCGACAATGTATGAGTAAGACTGGAAAGTTGGATGAAGCCTAATGAAGCCTTGAAGCACTATAGTGTACCAAGTAACAGGGCATCCACATGAGCTTACAGAAATGTCTTGGATTTTTATCTCATTTTTGTTTTTATTATTAAGACACCAAGTGACAACAAATAAGAATAATTTGTATATATCCCAATCATGGAGTTACCATGTTTGCTTATACAGCAAATGCAAAACAACAGAAGACATAATGTGGCTCCCCTCTGAGACAGATGATGTATTTGCATGTTGTCAAACTTAGAGGACAAATTGAGGGGTTGGTGGTTTCAGTATGGAAGCCACCTGAGAGATGTGGCCCTTGAGACCAACTGCAGACACCAGTGCAAATACACAGCAGAGCTACCGCAGACAAAAGATGAACTGCATGCTGGTGTTCCTCAGCCTTTATGCAGCTTAGCCTGTCACTTCCTCTTTCTGCTAGTCTTTGTTTTTTTTAATCAACAGACATCTTTGTGGTGGGACGCAAGACAACAAGAATGGCCCGTCTTTTCTTAGTTTGGTTAATATGTTTCAGCGTTTCTCTTTTACCATCTCACTCTCTTCTCCTAATTGTATCATGTGCTCTTGCTTCATTTCCACTCTGTGTCCATTTTTCACAATTCCTCTATCCCCCATCTCTCTCTCTCTCTCTCTCTCTCTCTCTCTCTCTCCCTCCATCCCTATGACTTACCCCTCTTTCTCCCTCTCATTGTCTTTGTGTGTGTGTATGTATGTGTGTCTGTGTCTTTGTGTATGAGTTTTTTGTGTGTGTGTGTCTGTTCTCAGAGGTGGGATTTAACCGCGGAGTCTGTCAGGTCTTGTTGGTGCCTCTCGTTTCTCAAGGTGAAAGGACACGCTTCCCCTGGCCTGCTGCCGGTGGCCCCTCTCCCTCTCTCCCTCTCTCTCTCTCTCTCTCGCCCGGCCGCCTGCCCGCGCTCGCACAACCGTTTAGGGAGACGGGACGGACAGTGAGAGTGACAAGGAGGTCAGCAGTGAGGCTCCCGGGGCTACCAGATGGCCCTTGTTGTGGAGGCTTTTGTGTGTGTGTGTGTGTGTGTGTGTGTGTGTGGGAGAGAGAGAGAGGGTGATTTTTTATTTTCATTTTTTCGTAGGGAATCACTTTAAACACAATGGCCTGGAGTTGCTGGTTACTCGCTCAGTTGGCTGGTTGGGTGGACGGTTGGTAGATGCTGCTGGTTGGCTGTATGTGGCCAGTGCAGGGCTCCTTTGCCTCTGACAGTGTGTGTGTGTGTGTGTGTGTGTGTGTGTGTGTGTGTGTGTGTGTGTGTGTGTGTGTGTGTGTGTGTGTGTGTGTGTGTGTGTGTGTGTGTGTGTGTGTGTGTGTGTGTGTGTGTCTGTGTGTGTGAGGGGGCTCTAATCCACCCACTCCTCTTCAGCACCTTAGGGAAAAACTGACTGCTCTCTCCCTGCCAAGGTTACCGCCAACTCCAAAGGCTCTATTCTGTGTATATAAAAAGCCCCCTTCTAGGAGGGAAACAACAACCTCAGTGACCGTAATTCAAGGGTATCATCTCCCTATTATTTCCCACCTTGGATAGCATGCTAATTCCTGTTTTGTTTTATTTGATTTTATTCAGGCCCCTTGTTGTTGGTGCACTGAGTAGCACTGAGATGCGCTTCTGATAAGTCATCTTCAGTAGAACTAATTCTAGCGCTAAATAATTAATGTATTATTTGCATACATTCTGACAGACTGCTTTAAAGAGGACAGGTGTGAACAGGTAGATCTGGAC